>NC_034592.1:24127886-24153609 GCF_900095145.1 Mus pahari
ACCAGCCCAGAGATGGTCCCACCCACAAGAGGCCTCTCCCCCTTGATCACTAATTGAGAAAATGCCCCACAGCTGGATCTCATGGAGGCATTTCCTCAACTAAAGCTCCTTTCTCTGTGATAACTCCAGCTGTGTCAAGTTGACCCAAATCTAGCCTGTACAGTCTGGTTCTTCCTCCTGTGAATTCCCACCTGGCCAAAGAAGCAAGAAGTGCATTATACCCTGTTTCTGGCCATGTACCTGACTATTGTGCTAGGGAACCTACTCATCATCCTGTTCATCAGCTGGACTCTCACCTCCACACCCCCATGTACTTATTCTTCAACACTTGGCCTTCACAACAATCTTTTTCTCTCATCTGACACTGCACCTAATATTCTGATGGACATGTACACTAATCTTGATTTCCTTTGGAGGATGCTTTTGTTATATGCTTTTCTTCATATTCACTACTGACCTGAGCAGCTTTCCAATTACATCAATGATGTATGTCCACTACATCTCCACTACACCACCATCATGAGGAAAGAGCTTAGTGCATTATTAGAAGCTGTTTTTTGGATCTTGTTCAGTGCCAGCTCCTTCAATTGCATCTTCTAACATGGTTGCTCTTCTGTGTTGATGGCATGCTTCTGTTAAGACCTCACTGCCATGATCAAATTGTCCTGCTCAGATACCTTCCTCAAAGAATTGTTCATGTTCACAGTCAGGGTGACAGTCATTATTTGACATTTATATGTACATTGATATCCTATGGGTACACTGGGGTCCCCATCCTGAAGGGCCCTTCAACCATGGGGATTTATAAAGCATTGTATACACATGGATCCCACTTCAAGGTGGTGTGTCTATATTATGGGGCTATTTTGGGTAGTAACTTTTCCCAGAATTAAGCAATAGGATGGACAAGTACACCACTGTAGCTGTCATGTAAACAGCTGTCACACCCATGTTAAACCTCTTCATTTGTAATCTTAGAAACAGGGATACAAAAGAAGCACAAGGAATATTCTTGTCAAGTAAGAGGTTTTACATAATAACATCTGAATACTTTCACCAAAACCCTATTTTTATTTATATCATGTATTTGACTTTAAGTTTGAATCTTTTAAAAAAAACTTTTGTCCTCAAGCTCTTAGATAGTAATAAGTTGGATGTGAATAACTGATGAGAATTCAATAAACAGTGCTACACTATATAAATAATTTTCAATAGTTTCATTTTTATTTTTATTAATACATGGTAAATCTACTTATATAGAGAGTACATTGATATTTCAATACATTAATGCAATGTGCACTATCAAATCAGAGTAATTTTTAGCTCCTTATCATTTATCTTTGTTTGTGAGAATTCATAGACTATGTAAAGGTTATTGTGTTGTGAAACTTACTATTGCCATATGACTGTGCCTTGGCATGAATTATCTTAACTTCTTTGAAATTCTTCCCATATTTCTAGCAATTACTAGATTGTGAGTTTATAAAAAAATCTTTTGATCAACAAATATAAACTCAATTTATTTTTATTTAAACTCTGGAGATCAATTTTTTGCCAACTCTTCCTCAGACAGGATTTAATACTTAGAATACATGAAACACAAACCAAAACTATCGCTCAGTAAAACACACAGTTCTCAAAAGAACACACATAAATGGTCACTAAATATTCTTTGTTTGTTTGTTTGTTTGGTTGGTTGGTTGGTTGCTTGGTTGGTTTTTGAGACAGGGTTTCTCTGTATAGCCTGGCTGTCCTGGAACTCACTTTGTAGACCAGGCTGGCCTCGAACTCAGAAATCTGCCTGTCTCTTCCTCCTGAGTGCTGGGATTAAAGGCATGCACCACCACACCCGGCTAAATATTCTTTAATGTGTAATGATATATAGAAACATGAAAATAAATTATTATAGAAAATAAGTGCTATAAAATAAATTCCATTCATATAAACACATTTGTTTATTAACAAAAAATCATTTAGCTGGACTAGGAAATCAATGATAGGTTGTCCTCGTGTCTATATTATCTAAATTTGTGATACTAAAGGGAAATTTACTTTAAAAGCAACAAACAAACACACAAAAAGTGCCTTTCCATTTTAAAAAAAAATTTTCAACTATGACCTAGTAGGGGAAATCTTTGACTGAGAAGGTCTCCCCACCTCTTCTTGAGCTCACATTCACAAACAAGCTGGCAATTTCCTAAGGACAGCATTTTCTCAAATTGTGCCCTTAGAATCACATGTCTAAGAATACCCTGACCTCAACTCTCATGAATAAAGATTTCTGGAACTGTACTCCTTAACAAGTTCCCTGGATAATTCTTTTGAACATCAAACTTTAGGGACCACTGCCCTAGGGCATCTGTCCTGGAGGGAGTCAGAAGGAAACTTGGAAGTCAATACCTCTTTAACAGCTTTCTCTAGCTGAAAGCTTGCTTTCCTAGACCGTTGTGTCTTTTCTCTGGAAAACAGAGTGGAGTCTTCACACCTGTGTTTCTGAAGTCAGTGAATTAGAAGGTTAAGATATGGGTTCAAGATGTTCCTCTTTGCTCTCAGAGAGGGGCATGGACTATGAGGGTGCACTGGATATACTAGAGGTGAGCTTAGAAGTTCCTGAGAGCTGGGTAATCTGAGCATGAAATTCAGAGCAGGGATGTACCTGGTGTGTGTGTGTGTGTGTGTGTGTGTGTGTGTGTGTGTGTGTGTGTATCCAGGTGCTCAGCAATTCACCGCACTCTTAATGAAGTTATTTCTTACTTATAGTTTCTAGACACAGGAATGTAGCAATCATCACTGGACAATAAGTCCATTATATTTCACTTCAAAGGCTTAGGAACTGAAGAAGAAAGACTGAGATAGTTGACTAAATAGACTATCTGTAAGCCTGATACCATTGTTTATGTTTTTAGATATCATAACATGTGTTTATTTAGAGTAGGAAGTGACTGACCAGTCTAGTATAATCTTTCTCTTCAACATCTTCATTTTAGATGGCACTGAAATTGTATTTGGAGAATATATCTAGTTAGAAAGCTCAACTTACTAAATATAGTCCTCATTTCCCAGTTTCTTGATAGAATCTGTTGATTTCTTGCCTCCATTCCCTAGCACAGTCTGATATTTATTGATCCATAACCGTGCTCTAGAATTTTGTTTTAGAATGGAGAAATTGTTTTTAGGTAATAAAAATGAAAAATCATTTACAGAGAAAATGGGAAAATGCTTTTTTGGTATTTATTTATTATTGGAGTATTCCATACAATATATTTTAATTATATTCTGGAAAATGATATTTTTAAGGATAGAAGAATATAGTAACTGTATGCAATCAACTACTAAGATAGCATTAACATCAACACCTTGGTATATTTCATATCAAACATTCTTTTAACTGATGTTTTAATTTCATGTTATGTTTAGCTTCTAGGTTATAAGCCAGCTATTATATGTTCACCAAAACATATTATTTTCTTTTTAAAATATTTAATGAAATATTTATTAATTTTTAAACATGAAAAACAATACTGGAAATAGAGGGTCTAGTCAGGGATGAGGAGCAAGAGCTGGAATGTGTGTGAGAGAAGCTAATCAAAATGGAGTATGCATGAAAATGTCATAAGGGAATATGCTTTTATAAGTGAATTTTTAAAAATAATAACAATTTTAAAAATGACTCCTCCACAAATTTAACAGTTACCTAAAGGTCATGCTGTAATGATAAACTATAGCCAAGCCTAGTACACATTCTTCTTTTTTTTTCTTTTCCCTTATGCAATGCTGGTCTGAGTGCACCATGCTACACTCAGCCATATTGCTTCATCTTTCAGACCAAGCAGCCTCAAAATACTAGAAAGCAGTGAGAACCTGAGAATCAGGCCAGGCATGCTTACCTTCTTGACCACTTATGAGCCTCATTACTATTACTTGGCTACTCTTTGGTAAGGGCCAAAGGGACATGGCACACTGATGTGAAATCAGAGGATGATCAAACTAGAAAGAAGTGTAAAAGAAAACAAACTTTTGACACTTAATTCAGGTCTTCTAGCATTTGTTGTGCTTGAGACCTACAAAGAGACCCTGATGCCTTACCTCATTCTCCTTTTCCCAGTATGTAGCAGGCATTGGGCATTGATTTGGTCTTAAAGTGAGCTTCCTTCCCTTCTTCCTTCCTTCCTTCCTTCCTTCCTTCCTTCCTTCCTTCCTTCCTTCCTTCCTTCCTTCCTTCCCTCCCTCCCTCCCTCCCTCCCTGACTCCCTCTTTCTTTCTTTCTTTCTTTCTTTCTTTCTTTCTTTCTTTCTTTCTTTCTTTCTTTCCTTCTGTCTGTCTGCCTGTCTTCCTTCCTTCCTTCCTTTGTTCTTTTCTTTCTTTTCCCTTCCTTCCTTCTTCCTTCCTTTCTTTTTTCCTTCCTTTCTTCCTTCAATCCTCCTTTCTTTCTTTCCATTTCAAATGCTGCCACCTCCTGTATCTTTTCCATGAAGAAATCCTCTCATATCCCACATCCCCTTCTCTGAGAGGGTGCCCTCCCTAGGTATACCCCCACCCTGGCACATCAAGTCTCTGCAGTATTAGGTGCATCTCTCACACTGAGGCAAGACAAAGCAGCCCTGTTGGGAATGGATACCACAGTCAGGCTACAGCTGTAGGGAGAGCCTCTTCTCCAGTTATTGAGGGTATGTGCCAGGGTCCACATTCTAGCACATATGTGTTATTTGGTTGGTATCTCAGTTTCTGAGAGCTCCCAGAAGTCCAGGTTAGTTGACTCTGTTGGTCCTCCTATGGGGTTCCCAAGCCCTTCACAACCTTCAATCATTGCCCAACTCTTCAATAAGAGTCTCCAACCTCTGTCTAATGTTTGGCTGTGAGTATCTGTATCTGTTTCAGTCAGCTGCTGTTAGAACCTCTCAGAGGACAGTTATGCTAGGCTCCTGTTTGTAAGTATAGCAGAATATCATAATCAATGTCGGGGATTAGTTCATGTCCATGGAATGGGTTTCAAGTTGGGCCAGTTATTAGTTGGCCATTCCTTCAGCCTCTGCTCTGTTTTTGTCCTACATTTTTTTAGACAGGATGCATTTTGCATCAAAAGTTTTGTGGGTGAGTTGGTGTCTTTATCCCTCCACTGGGGTTCCTGCCTGGCTATAGGAGGTAGCCTCTTCAGGTTCCATGTCCCCACGTTTAGGCATCCTGGCTAAGGACAACACAATGACTCCTTGGAGGCTCCCTGGAAGAGGGGAGTGGAAGGCGAATGTGGGGACAGAATCACGTATGGGGCGAGACAGGAGAGAAGGCCAGTAGAATGAGTGGAAATTTGCAATTGTGGGGTGTTTGGAGGGATCTTTAAAAGGAGCTTAAATAAAAACAGGACATAGGTCATCAACTCTATTTCCTATATCCCTACAGCCTTTGTAAATCATGCTTTAGAGCATTTCCAAGGGAAGACAACAGCCTTAGGATAAGGACACACACACACACACACACACACACTCCTGATGAGAAGGTTTATCAGTAAATGGATATGCCCAAGTCCAGATCAGATGCTGGAGCCCAGAGAACAAAGGGGAACAGCAGTGGTTCTTGGTTTTTTGTTTGTTTGTTTGTTTGGTTGGTTGGTTGGTTGGTTTTTGAATCTCATCATTAGATACAAAACAAACAAAAACAGTTTTTCTATATTGAATTATATACTTTCCTAGGGTCAAGAGAGGTCATTGAATCAGGAGAAGGTTAAAAAAAATTATCTAAAAAAAATACCAGTAAGTATAATATTTACACTGGATATCATTGAATATATGATGGTTGGCATTGAACTCAGGGCCTCAGGCATGCAGAATGAGTGATCTACTAGTGTACATCCACAGAAGTTTATTTTTGAGCCAGTTTTATTGAAGTCTTTGTTATTGAACACTTTGAAATATCCATCTTAGACTTTAACTATTAATGCAAATTAGGTCACATTTCAAAGTTCATACTACATTTTGAAGGTTCAAAGCCCTCTCTTAAAACAATGTAGGTACTACCTGATCATGCAGCTGGAAGTTATCATGTGGTCCCATTTGCCTTGTCCCCAGATGCTGTTGAATGTTAATGATACTACTTACTAAAACTGTCTTTTTTGGCAAATTCTCTCATTTCAGGTGCAACCCATTTTAAATGGCTGAATAATACCAGCATATAATATACATAAACATATGAATGATACACTTATTCCCCTACTGCAAATCAATATCTGTTTCCACATTCTTTGATATCCTCTGTTGACAGCAAAGAGAAGAATAACATGAAAAGGAATAACCAGAGTGTGGTGTCTGAGTTCATCCTCCTGGGGCTCCCCATCCGGCCAGAGGAGCAAGGCATGTACTATGCCCTGTTTCTGACCATGTATCTGACAACTGTGTTGGGGAACCTGCTCATCATCCTGCTCATCAGGCTGGACTCTCACCTCCACACCCCCATGTACTTCTTCCTCAGCCACTTGGCCTTCACAGACATCTCTTTCTCATCTGTCACTGTACCTAAGATGCTAAGGAATATGTATATTCATGATCCATCCATTCCTTATGCAGAGTGTATAGCACAGATGTATTTTTTCATATTATTCACTGATCTGGACAACTTTCTCCTCACTTCAATGGCATATGATCGGTATGTGGCCATCTGTCATCCCCTGCACTATACGACCATCATGAGAGAGGAGCTCTGTATCTTACTGGTAGCTATATCCTGGATCCTATCCTGTGTCAGTGCCCTGTCACACACCCTCCTGTTGGCCTGGCTATCCTTCTGTGCTGACAACACCATTCCTCATTTCTTCTGTGACCTCGCTGCCTTACTGAAGCTCTCATGCTCAGACATCTCCCTCAATGAACTGGTCATTTTTACAGTAGGCACAACAGTCATTACTCTGCCATTAATATGTATATTGATCTCTTATGGTCGCATTGTGGCCACCATTCTGAAGGTTTCATCTAACAAAGGGATCTGCAAAGCATTGTCCACATGTGGTTCCCACCTCTCTGTGGTGTCTCTGTATTATGGTACAATTATTGGACTTTATTTTATACCTTCATCCAGTACTTCTAGTGACAAGGGCATAGTTGCTTCTGTTATGTACACGGTTGTCACTCCATTGCTGAACCCCTTCATTTATAGTATAAGGAACAGAGACATGAAGGAGGCTTTGAAGAAGCTCTTCAACAGAGCATCAATCTCAATTTAATGACATATTTTTACCCTTACAATTAACCTATGTATTCATGTATCTCCAAATATTACAATTCCATTTGTGGTCTCATTATGGAGCATGTACTCAGTAAATATTTCACTTCTTAAACTGCATTCTGCCACACTTATTTTCTGTTTTCCTTGCATCCTACTAATATAAAAAGTGAACTCTGTGTTAATATTCTCAGTTCATTTTGCCTCTAGATTTGGAAAATTCAGTGTTGGAGTTTTGAAGGGTAGGCACGATTGATACCCAACAAGACAAATGACAGTCTACACATGCAGATAGAACAAACCAGGAATATTACAATAGCATGCTAAGATCAAAGAAATGCAAAAGGTTTTGTGTTGCTAAAGCACAAACATGTAAGAGTCAAGAGGGTATCATATTTGAATCTTGGTAGGTAAATAAATGTTAGAGTAATGTAAATCACTCCTCTTAATTCCTTGAAGTGTATTTGTCCATAAGAATTGTTAAAAGATCCCAAAATTGGTGTAGAAAGTTCACAGAACTGGGAATTTAAAATAAGTATCATATCTTTCCTTTAACTCCAATTCAATACTTTTCACATTTACAAAACTAGCTATAATAAAGGTGAACTGGGAGAAGAAAATATTTTGTACCTTCTCTAACAACTTATTGTCATGAGTTCAGCTGTTCCACTTCAGCACTCAAGGCTTCTTGATTTGAGAAAAGTGACAGAGAAAACCTCTACATAATTTTCCTGATTAAGCTACAGGCATGATGTTTCTAGCAAACTCAGTTCCAGCCAGTTCTCATATATATATATATATATATATATATATATATATATANANANAGAGAGAGAGAGAGAGAGAGAGAGAGAGAGAAGCTGTAAATGAAATGATATTAAGACATATACATTAGTGTATCTATTATTAAGTCTAAAGAGTTAGGGTGTGACTTCACTCATCTTGTAGATAGCAGCCATTTAGCACATTACCTATTTTATACCAGGCAGTGTGTCTGTGTCTACCCACATAGAACAAGGAAAAGACAAACCTCTGACAGAGTACATAAAACACCTTACTATTAAAATAAAATTATCATACATTTTTGCATGTTGATATGTTAACTATGTGTTAACAGATTCTCAAAGCTGTGCATAACAACTCTATGAAAAACAGACCATTACATGTATTTTGTAGTTAAGGTTTCATTCAATGGTATAATTACAAGAATTATCAAAAGAGAAGACTTAGAAAATGCTGCTTAGATTATGGAAACATATAATGATGAAGGAAGTTTTCAACTGTTTTGAAGGGTGTGCAGGATTGATATGTATGGAACAAATGTCAGTCTAATCACAGTGATAGAATAAACATGATAAGTTCAAGGAAATTAAAAAGGCTTTGTGTGGCTAAAGCACACATGTATAAAAGTCAAAAGGACATCACATATTAATATTACCTATAATATTAATATTAATAGGTAATATTAATATTAATAGGTAGGTAGATGAGTGTTTTATGATACAGGAGGCAGTTTGTCATATTAAGGAATTTAGGTACTTGGCTAATCAACATATATATTTGGCAATTGACCAAATTGGTCATTGTACATTAGGTAACAGATAATAAGTATCTGGGTGAATGTCATGACATGAGGATGGAAAGAACAAAATTTGGAGCTATACCACACAGGTCATAATAATGAAGGGAAACAGTGATAGAACATCTGAGAATGTTCTTGATTTTTGTCTTTGTCAACAGATATTTAAGAATGGAAACCTAGGTGGCTGAGCTAATTTTGATTATGTTGAATAATATTAAGGAATTTGGGGATTAACTTGAAGACTGCCTGCTTTTACATTATGGGTTCTAGGAAAATAAAAGGTAGATACCTTAAATAGGAAAGATGCACAAGCAAGCTGCTCATCACTCACATTTGGTTCCAGAGAAAATATCTTTGTACAATCAATGTGCAAAGACTTAGCAGTAATCTGTACTGTTATATAAATCATTGAATTGCCTAAAACAAACACATTAAGAATGGGTGACATTAAGGAGGTAGAAGTTTGAACTTTGGGACCAGGAATAAATTTTATGTATTAAGAAAGGAATACATTTAGAATTTTTAATACAGTTGTAGCTAGCTGGGCCTGGGTGGAATCTAAGACTGCTAGACAGTTGACCATGGAGAAACAGTCATTGCCATTGGTGGTCCTCTATATGCTGAACTGACCTAAATCCTTACTGCTGCAGAAACATTGGTAAAACCAAACACACTCTGATCCCCTAATTGGTTTGGTTATTTAAGTAGATAATAGACAATAGGCAAGGCAAATGTAAGAATCAAATTCCATGGTCCATATTTTAAAGTTTTAACACTTAGGTCTTTTTTGAAGGACAGAAAACCCAGTGTAGATCTGAAGACACATTTACAATTGAATAAGAAAAAAGGTTTCAATATTCTCATTTGGTGGTCTCTAGAAGCCTCCTGGGGTTGAACATTTTTTACTTGTTTTAGAAGTATTTTTCTTTTGCTGTTTTAAAATATCTTATATTTATATTTATTTTTACTTATATGCATATGTACCTATATATGAACATGCACATGTGCATGTACATGGCCATGGAGGCCATAAGAGGGTGCTGTATCTCCTGGAACTAGTGTTATAGGAAGTTATGAGCTGCCTGGTCTGGGTGCTGAGAATTGAACCTGGGTCCAATGAAAGAAGAACAAGTAGTCTTATCTACTGAGCCTTCTCTCCAGCCTCAGCATTGAATATATATGAACAGCAATGGGCAG
This sequence comes from Mus pahari, assembly GCF_900095145.1. NCBI lineage: Eukaryota > Metazoa > Chordata > Mammalia > Rodentia > Muridae > Mus > Mus pahari. The sequence goes on from NC_034592.1 coordinate 24,137,875, forward strand.
AAGCAGTGTGAAGAAATCTAACAGCGTTCCTGGGAAACTGCAGAAAGTCAACACAGAAATATAAATGTTGAATTAAGTGAAGGGAAACTATTTACTTATTTTGGATTTCTTGGAATGTAACATCTACCCTTTATTTTCTCTTAACTGCCACTTATTCTTATGTACAAGACAAATATGTCCAGTAATGAACTGATAATCTAGATTGAAATGTCATGAAAGTATAGACTTTTACTTAGCTATAGGCACATTGTAAATATTCTGTGATACTTGTTGAACAAATGGATTTTAGAAAACATTTTGTTATTTCTGGGTTGTTGTACATATGAAAAATTACATTTATTGCAACAATAGCTATCATTTTAGGCATCTACTAGATTGGTTATTACATATGATGCATTTTCCAGCTTACAATATTCAATCTTCCAACTCATCTTATTAAAAAGAAACTACTGAACTGAGTTTTGATGTTCAGTCTGTGAATCTAATGCTCAAAAGTTTGAGACAGAGAATTGTGAGTTAAAGGCCAACTCAAGCTACACTGAGTATAAAGTTAAACTTTGTTGTACATCAAGGGCCTATCTTAAATAAAAAAGACAGAATAGAGAAAAGAATAAATAAACAAACAAGACAATAAATTAATATTATTTTCTATAATCTTTATGCAAGAGAAGACTATAGTTCAGTAAGTGTAAGTAACTCGACGTCAATCTTGTACCTAATATGTATGCAACCTGAAATGAGAAGAAATTTGTTTGACATAGACTGTGTTTCTTCATTGAACATTACTATTGTATTTAAGTAGATGAAAATTTCCTTTGACAGAGAAGCCTCTTTAGGGCCCCTTTCATATCCTTGTTTCTAAGGCTATAGATGAAGGGGTTCAACATAGGAGTCACCACTGTATACATCGCAGCAGCTGCAATATCCTTTTCTGTAGAGACTACAGAGGGAGGGCACAAGTAGGCACTGAAGAGTGTTCCATAGAAAACACAGACCACACAGAGGTGGGAACTACAAGTAGAAAAAGCCTTTGTACCTCCACCAGGGGTTCGAACCTTCAGGATGGCAAAAACAATGTGGATGTATGAGATAACAATGCATACAAAAGGGACCATGAGTACTGTACCTCCTAAGGCAAAAACCATAAGTTCATTGACATGAGTGTCAGAGCATGAGAGCTTCAGGACAGGAGTAATGTCACAGAAAAAGTGAGCTATTTCCCCAACAACACAGAAGGACAGTCGAGCCATGAGGAGAGTGTGAGTCAGGGCAACTATGTTGGTGAGAACCCAGCACAGGGCAAGCATCAGGGCACAGACTCGAGCACTCATGATTGTGGAATAGTGGAGAGGGTGACAGATGGCCACATAGCGGTCATAGGCCATCACAGCCAGGAGGAAGCTGTCCAGATCACCAAACATCAGAAAGAAATACATCTGTGTGAGACAACCAGTATAGGAAATGGTATGGCACTGAGTCTGAACATTAAACAACATCTTGGTCACTGTAGATGATATTAAACCCATGTCAGCAAAGGACAAGTTGGCCAAGAAGAAGTACATAGGAGTGTGAAGGTGTGGATCAGATCCAATGGCCAAGATAATGAGCACATTCCCAGTCAAGGTGACAAGATACATACATAGAAAAAGTCCATAGAGTAGCTGTTGTTGCTCTGGAAACCCTGATATTCCTTGTAGAAAAAATTCAGAGACACTGGACTGGTTTTCCATGCGTCTAGAGCATCTGTAGGTCAGAAAAGATAGTCGGAATGTAGGGATGAGTCTCAAGATGCAGGAACTGGCCTCTAAGCCTTCAATATCCACATTTGTATTTAAATTCACTACTCCTAGTCCTAATGTTTCCTGCCATTGGGTTTCAATGTCTTCCATTCATTCCTGAAGTAGTCCCTACTTTCTATTGTCCCTCTCTCTTCCCCAGTGGTCTGTGAAACAAGGAGCATTCTTCCAGTGAGGGTCATCTTACAGAGGTATGGTCATCTCTGGCACTACCCAGCCTTAGTCTAGCTTTATCAGGTCCCATCAGTTCCTCTATCACACTAGGATATCCTTATGGATATGCTAAAGTGAGCCGAATTATGTATTCTTTCTAGTGATCATCTGAAAACACATAAAAAGTCACCTTTAATAAACCTACTTTAAAATAAATGGCAGTTGAATGATTCATCCTCTCAATCTTTGATCACTTCTTCAGATCACAGATACCAAGGCCTTAGAGCTTTTCTTCAACAACATCACCATCTTCCTTAAATGTTTTGATTAATCAGAGTTCAAATCTAAAGACAAATCTATCTGCAAACCAAAGGATTCCCTGAAGTAGTGTTTAGATTTCTAAGTCAAAATTTCTAACTTTTTAAAGAGGAGAATCTGAGAATGATTACAGGTCTGTGAACCTCTGAAACTTACACAAAGTAAATTGACTAATACATCTCAAAATTTCACAACATTCATCAGAAATAAGAATGATTTACCACCAATTTTGTTTCTAGCTTAATTAATCAATCATAATTAATCATGACAGAAATGTTACACCTCACAAAGATTAGACTCCTGTGACTGAGCACATTCAAATAACCAAATTCTCAGAGGAAAAGACTCTCCTAAGATCCAATGCATCTTGAATTTCTTTAAGACAAAGAAGGATGCAGGTTGTCTGATAATTCCATGAATCCTTGACTTCCAGATCCTCTCTTTATTTCCATAGAGTATTTTCCCTCTCTTTATTTCAAAGGGCTTTCCTGTTACTTTTAGAGAACATAAAATGCATCCAACATTTTATCACTATATAAAAGAGTGTGAGACTCTGGGAAGGGGGTGGAACAGCATTTGAAATGTAAATAGATAAAATAATCTATTTTAAAAGGGACATTTAAAATATTTATTTATTTAAGAGAGATTTGTGTGTGTGTGTGTGTGTGTGTGTGTGTGTGTGTGTGTATGAATGTGCATATGTGCACATGCACACATGCCTACTTCTGCCTGTACCTGTGCATAGATCAGAGGACAACTTACAGCATTCTGGTCTTTCCTTCCACCATGTGAATTCTAAGGATCCAACTCAGATGAACAAGTTTGGCAGCAGGTATCCTTACCCACAAGCCATCTATACCACTATAAGGTCATGTTTTTTACATTCTGTCTTTTTGTTATTCTGATCAATACTTTGGATTAGCAACTCTTGCTCTATTTCCTGGTTTAACTTTTCCTTGAAAAGCTTTGTCATACTTTTTGGAATCTTCATCTCAGAAATTTCAGCATGTCTTTGAGACATCAGTGTGGTGTTTCCATGAATTGGTTTAATTCCTGTCTTCCAAGATAAGCAGTCCCTTTACTTACCACCACTGCCTCTTAACCTACTGTGACAGTCAACAGGTGACTGTTATGGTAAGAGTACTCCAGGACATGGACCTGGTGTGCTTTAACAGTGAAAGTCAAGTTTCCATGCTCACTGAGAAGAAAGTCACACAAAAGTATTTTTAGAGGAAGAAAGACTCATAATCTTCCTGACAAGAATTTTAATAGGATTGCCTGGAAGCAGGGTTCTGAAGAAAGAATATTAATACAAACAGCAAATAGACAGAGACCAAAGTCAAATCATTCAATGGAGATGAAATACTCTGTAGAAGGGTTAGAAGCTTGAAGAAAATAATGTCAACATTCTAGATGAAGAGGGATCCACAAAGTGAGGAAAGGATCACAAAGACAAGTTAAGGTCATAGCTGAATGTGAAGCTGCAACAGGCATAGTTTCATTCATCTGCTTGATGAAGAAAATCCCAAAAATGAGTTTCTTTGCTGAAATCTCTTAATGATCTGAGACGGGGACTTCTGAGCCCACTTGGACAAGGTTTTGAGAAATTTTGAATTATTTTATGTTTTCAGTTTGAAGACTGACCTGACAGAGACACAGAGCTGCTGTTTCATCAGGCTAATAATCCCTAGAAAAGAATTGAACAAACTCTAATTTCAATGCCTATAGATACAAGAAGTCAGGGAACAGAGTTCCCCAGAGCCTTGTTAGTGAACAGTTATGATACCTGATTCCCCTGTCTCTATTAGAACAGTCAAAATTAGTGCAACGCTGAGTGCCATTGAAGTTGAAATGTTTTTCTGTTTTCTTTATACATAGTAATAAACACTTTTGCCACTTTACTGTTTGATAACAATCTATAGTAGCAGTTCTCAAACTGTTGTATATAAGATACTTATAATTCATAACTAGCAAAATTATAGTTATGAAGTAATGACAAAATAATTTTATGACTGGGGTCCCTTCAACATGAGGAACTGTCTTGAAGGACCACAACATTAGGAAGGTTGAGAACCACTGATCTATAGTAAAATGTGCTTTCTAGGAAGACACATCTGGATTTTTGCAACAAGGTCCCTTTGTTTTTATAAGCTCCCTCAGAAATGAAATTTAAAACCTATCACTTTTCTTGAAAGTTTCTCACACTCTTGAGTAAAGATAAAAAGTATCCACTGGATTTATCTCACCCAATTATGTTTTATGAGAGATTTTTAAGGGGCAAAACTCACAAAGACAAGAATAAGAATAAGTATAAAACATTTGAAGTTGGAAGCCAGATGAGCCTGTAAACCAGAATATTTCCATCATTGATACTAAATTTTAGATGCTTTCCCAAGCTATAGACTTTTGAACTCCCCTCTGCTCACTTTAGAATACTTGAAAAACCTTAAACATCAGAAATGTAATTTGGAACAGGGGAGATAGCTTAGTGTTAGGAACATTTGGGCTCTTAAAGAGGACCCAGCTTCACTTTTCAATACCTATGTGATGTCTCAAAACCTCCTCTAATTCTGACTCTAGGACATTCAATACCCTCTTCTGAACTCTACTTGCTCCAACATATACATGATATAGATAGATAGATAGATAGATAGATAGATAGATAGATAGATAGATAGATAGATAGACCATGAAACCATCAAATTGCTTCCCAAAGTCAGTATACAAGTTTGCACTCTTACCATCAAACGAGGAGTGTTCCCCTTGCTCCACATTTTCACCATTATGAATTGTTGCTTTAGATTTTGATCTTACTCATTCTGATATGGAGATATATACATATATATATATATATATATATATATATATATATATATATATATATATGTATGTATGTATATATGTATATGTACACACATATATATACATATATGTATGTATATGCATAAGTACATATACAAAAGTTAGTTTGTTTGCTGTCATCCATAGTCTCTAGTTCTTTATGAACACAATAGGGCAATTACATATAAATTGACAGTGGTTAAAATATCATGCACAGGACTTAACATAAACTTAAGCTATACAAAATCCCAGCCTTGGGGATGGGGATGGACATGAAGTCGCATTTGGAACTGTTGTGTAATGATAGATTCTAAAAGAGGAGTAGGTTTTTTTCTTCAAGGGTATATTCAATGCATGCCAGTGAATGGTAAGAATCTAAGAGTATAGAAGCAGCACCAAAACTTGACGAGCTTTTAAAAATGAGGACACTGAAATTGTCTTTCATTATTGAGTCTTCATATGGTTTAGGTATCAGAGTGACTGTGGCTTGGAAGAATAAGTTTGTCATTGTTCCTTCTGTTTTTAGTTTACAAAATAGTTTGAAGAATATTGGTATTAGCTCTTCTTTGAAAATATAGTAGAATTCTTCACTAAAACCATCTAGTCCTGAGGTGTTTTTTTTTAATTGGAAGACTTTTAATGACTGCTTCTATTTCTTTGGGGGTTCTTGGGTCTATTTAAATTATTTAACTGAGTTTCACCAACCCTACATACATCAGAGATGTGATATCTAAAATATATAAAGAACTCAAGACATTAAACATTAATAAACCAAAAACCCAGTTAATAAGTTGAGTATAAAACTAAACAGAAAATTCTTGACAGAGGACTCTAGTGTCTGGGAAGCACTTAAAGAAATGTTTAATTTCCTTAGTCATCAGAAAAATGCAAATCAAAATTACCCTGAGATTCCATCTTTCACCCATATCAGAATGAGTAAAATCAAAATCTCAAGCAACAGTTCATGATGGTGAAAACGTGGAGAAAGGGGAACACTCCTCCTTTGATGCTAAGAGTGCAAGCTTATATACTGACTTTGGAAAACAATTTGATGGTTTCTTGTTGGAGGGCCCCACTGCAGAAGGTTGCAGTTCACCATGTCTGGACAGCTCTCTGAGTTTTGCATAAAATGTAAGACTCCTTTCTTCCAGTGGGGCTTCCTACTCTCTGTCTGACCTTATTTGGTAGATTTCTCTAGGCATTTTTGCAGGGCTTATCTTAAACATGATCTTCAATGTTCCCGGAAAGAGCATTCCCCATGCTGCCCATATGATAATGGGGTACTGTGCTCCACATAGATGATAGGAAGGTGCTGCCCAATTTAAATGAGGCATACTGTGAATACACATCAGGTACCTATCAGCATCTAACAGCACCTAGCTGCTGCCCTCTGCCTATATGTTCCCCCCACCCTGGAAGAAATTTGAGCTGCCTTGTTAAAGCTGATTCCTGTAATTTGGCATTCAATTATACTTACAGGTTGTCAGAACCTGGTTCTTTGACTCTGCTCCCATTGGCCAACAACCCACAAGGAAAAGGGAGAACGACACTATCTCAGAAAATTTAGAGTAGCTCTACCTCAAGACCCAGGTATACTACTCCTGGGCATAAACCCAAATGATGTTGGACAATACGACAAGGATACTTGCTTAATTATGTTCATAGCAGCTCTAATTGTAAAAGCTAGAATGTAGAAACAATATAGATGTCTCTCAGCTGAAGAATGAATTAAGAAAACATATACAACAGAATATTACACAGCTATTAAAAACGAAGACATCATGAAACTTTCAGCAAATGGAATGAACTATTAAAGATAAATCCTGAGTGAGGTAATCCAGACACAGAAAGGCAATATGATATGTACTCATTTATAAATAGATAGTAGCCATAAAGCACAGGATAACCAGGCTAGAATCCACACACCCAAAGAAGCTAAGTAATAAGGAGGGACCAAGGAAGAATGCTTGAGTCTAACCGAGGAAGGGAAATAAAATAGACATTATAGGTGGAGGGAAAGAGAAAATTGGGTGTGGGAAGATGTCCAGAGGGTAACAGGATGGACCAAGTGTTGAGGGAACTGAGGGAGAGAGAACTGAAATTAGTTTGAGGGCATCTCTGGGATGATCTTGAAACCTAAGACAATGGAAACTTCCAGAAATCTATGAGGGTGAGCCCACTTAAGACTCCTAAAAATAGAGAATATGAAACCTTAAATGGTCACCTTCTATAACCAGTCAAGACTTCCAATGGAAGGATGGGGAACACAACCCAACCATAAAATCTTCAACCCAAAATTTGCCCTGCCTACAAGAAGTGCAGGGACAAAGATCAAGCACTCCAATGGTTGACACAACTTGAGATCCACCCCCATGAACAAGAATCAGTTCCTGACACTATAAATAATACTCTTTTATGTTTGCAGTCAGAAAACTAGCATATCTGTTCTTTTAAGTCATCCACACAGCAACTAACAATGACAGATGCAGAGATCCATAGCCAAATATTAGACAAATTTTGGGAGTCTTGTGAAAGAGTTAGGGGAAGTATTGAGTGATCAAAGGGGAATAGGGATTACACAAGAAGAGCAGCAAGGGTCTCTGGACACTTGGAGGCTCACAAAGACTCAATTATCAACTAAATGGGCTTAACTACCCCCCACACACATATGTAGCAGATGTTCAGCTTGGTCTTCATGTGTGTACATAAACAACTGGACTAAGGCTGTCCTTGACTCTGTTGCCTGCCTGTGGATCCTGTTCCCCTAACTAGGCTTCCTTGTCTGTCCTTAATGGGAGACAATGTACCTAGTGCTCCAGTGACCTGATGTGCCACAGTGGGTTGATAACAAAAGGGGCCTCCCTCTTGTCAAAGGAGAAGGGGAGGAGGGTTGGGAGAAGGCTATTTGAGAGGGGACTGGGAGGAGAGGTGTGAATGGAATTGAGATGTAAATCAATCAATCAATAAATGAAAAAAATCTATGAATGGGATAAACATGGAACAGAAATTGAGGGAATGGCCAACTAATGACTGGTCCACCTTGAGATTCATGCCATATGTTAGAGCCCACCCCGGATACCATTGGCAATATTCTGCTATATTTGAAGACAGGAGCATAGCATAACTATCATCTGAGAGGCATCAGTTGATGGAAAAAGATGCAAAGATCCACAGCCAAACATAAGGCAGAGCTTGAGAAATCTTCTAGAAAAAGGAGAGAATGGAGCCAGAAAGGTCAAGGACACCACAAGAAACATTAAAAAAATCAAGTAACCTGGACCCACAGGGGCTCACTGACTGAGACTGAACAATCAACTAAAGAGCATGCATGGGACAGACCTAGAACCGCTACACAAATTGAACAGATGTGCAGCTTGGTCTTCATGTTTGGCAACTAAGCACAGGAGCATGGGCTGTCTCTAACTGTGTTTACTGTCTTTGGATACCTTCCCCTTTCTGGGATGCCTTGTCTAACCTCAAAAGAAGAAGATACACCTACTCGTACTGTAGATTGATATGCCAAGGGCAGTTGATATGTATGGGAGACCTACCCTAATCTGAGGATAAAGGGATGGGAAGATGAGGGAAGTGGATGTAAGAGAGAATGAAAGGGGGGAGAAGAGGGAAGGGACCTTAGGATTGGGGTGCAAAGTAATGAATGAGTATAAAAATTTGAGGACACAAGTTGTATGAGTATATAATGGGAAGTGTGAACCTGGGATGAAATGGAGAAATAACTGAAGGTACCATATATGAAAGTCTCAAAGAATTAATAGCATTTTAAAAAACTATTGAGCATGGTATGGTTTTGTACTAGTGGGCAAACCAGTCTAGCCAATTAGAGATCCCCAATTTCAATCAGAGACCCTGTAAGTCTCATATGTTCTTCTAGCTAGACTTCCTTGTCTGGCCTCAGTGGGAGAGAAGGAGCATAGCCTAACAGAGACTTGAAGCACCAGGGTGGGGGTATACTCAGGGAACCCAGAGGCTCAAAGCAGAAAGAGTTGGGGGATGGGGAAAGGATTGTGGGAGGTAATGACCTTGAAGGAGTCAGTGAGTAGGACATAAAGTTAATAATAAAAAAGAAATTTTTTAAAAGTTGGGAAAATAGCTGAGGACTCTCATACACATATGTGTATATCATGTGGACCTACTCACTCACATATGTAAACACACACACATACACACACACACATAAGCATGCATGCATGCACACACACATGCACATATGCACACATATACTCCCTCCAAATTGTCATAGAGTTCAGAAGCAAGAGATCTTGCTTATCACTCTTAACATTCAGTGTGGTTAATTATAGATTCTGAATCACATTTTCCTCAAGGGGACCAGAAAATTAAAAATCTTTGTGAGTCACCAAGTTCCTCCTGATTATTTTGTCATTAACAGCATGCATTCTCCAAGGGTTTATGCTTATATCTGCTGCAACAAGTAGCTCCATTCCCAGAAGGTCCCCAATGAATAAAGCAATTATGTTTCACTCTCTCTAATTTGAGCTGGGTATGGGCACATTGCCCCTTGGGTCCTCTTGGAAGTTTGAAAAGTTATAACTCATGCCAATTTTTTATCAATTCTGACCAAAAGTATATTGATATATCTATCTTGCTTGAGTAACAGTTTATAATTCTTTTGCCTGCTGAAGTGTGATATGTACATCCTAAGAGATTTCGTCTAACAATCTATATGTCATCTTGAAATAAATGTAAGAATTTTACCACTCTTTTATTTTTAGCTGAAGGTATCTATTCTCATCACCTAAGAGATCATAAATGTAAGAATTTTACCACTATTTATTTTTAACTGAATGTATCTATTCACATCACCGAAGAGATCATATAGAAGCAGGTATAGAGATGCATTTTGAGTAATGCTTGAAGAATCTGTATGTTATGATATAAATCCACAGCATGCTATTAGCTGTGATTTCTGTGTTTAATATAGTATTCCAGTAACCTCAGTTGGAAATTTGTCTTGAACTATCTAAATTTTGTGATGATATATTAAAAAGAAATGTACATATAACAATTTTACTGAAAATGAGTCATACTTACTTCCTGAGGAAAGAGTGGAAAATAGTGGATTTTGTTTACCTTTATTTCTCAGCAGATGTTGGTGGGTTTTATTTCCAAATTTGCTGCACATTCCTTCAATTTTATTTGTTTTCATTCTTTTGCTGACACAGTCCAACCATACGCAGGACAGTTATGTGTAAATTATTGAAGCAACTATAGGTTCTCATGGACAACACTGTTCTACAATCTGCTCTCCACATCAGTAGGCAGCAAGTTATTTAGAAATGTGGTTATTTCTTTTGTTAAACATTTTCTTGGGTGCACAAATACTTTCTACTTCTCTGAGACTAGAACTAGAAACGTTCTAAACTGGAAGGGGCTTTCATAATCTAGCTTCTCAGAAATCCTTCCACCTTATACCTTCCAGGTTGAACATGGGCTCAAATTGCATGTTCTTCATGTGCTCTAAGCCCACTGTCACCAGACACCAGTGATTCTCTTGACCTTACATCCTAACTACCTCATCTCAAGTTTCCATCCTGAACTCCCAAAACAGTACTCCCTAGTTTCTCCAAAAGTGATAGAGTTGATGCGCCTTAACCAGAAGATCACTACCTTGCTAGTATTGCCAGACACTGCTGAGTCGGGGCAAAATAAACAAACAGACTGATTTTTAAAATAAGGGGTGTGTGTTACATAACTGCCACAGGTACTTCTTTTTCACGTTTCTATTTCATTGATTTCCAGAAAAGGAGAAAATGAGCTGTATCAGAAAGAATAATCATAGTATCACATCTGAGTTCATCCTCCTTGGGCTCCCTTTTGAGCAGAGGACCAAGCAGTGTACTTGGCCCTGTTCCTTGTCATGTACCTGACAATTGTGCTGGGGAACCTGCTCATCATCCTGCTCATCAGGCTGGATTCTCACCTCCACACCCCCATGTACTTCTTCCTCAGCCACTTGGCCTTCACAGACATCTCTTTCTCATCAGTCACAGCTCCAAAGATGCTTGTGAATATGCTGACACACAGTCAGTCCATCCCATATGCGGGATGCATTTCCCAGGTGTACTTTTTTCTATTTTTTGCAGATCTTGACAGTTTTCTTTTGACCTCCATGGCCTATGACAGGTATGTGGCCATCTGCCACCCTCTGCACTATACCATCATCATGAGTCAGAGTCTCTGTGTCCTATTGTTAATTGTATCCTGGGTCTTGTCCTTTGCCAGTGCCATTTTACATACCCTTCTGCTTTCCCATCTCTCTTTCAGTGGGGGCAATACGCTGCCCCACTTCTTCTGTGACCTCTCTGCTCTGCTTAAGCTGTCTAGCTCAGACACCACCATCAATGAACTGGTTATTTTCACTGTAGGAGTGGTGATCATAACTGTGCCATTGATATGTATTTTGGTGTCTTATGGCTACATTGGAGTCACCATCCTACGAACTCCCTCCACCAAGGGAATCTACAAAGCTTTGTCCACGTGTGGCTCTCACCTCTCTGTGGTTTCTCTGTACTATGGAGCCATTATTGGGTTATACTCTTTTCCTTCACCTAATAACAGTAATAACAAGGATGTAATTGTGTCTGTGATGTACACTATGGTCACACCCATGCTGAATCCCTTTATCTATAGTCTAAGGAATCGAGATATAAAAGGAGCACTGAGAAATATTCTAGGCAGGAAAACAAGTTCACAGTGATGGGTGTGAACTTTCTTATTGACTGACATAAGTCCTCTCATACCCATGTAGGGCTTTTGATTAGGTTTTCTTTTTGGAATCTGCTTTCCAAAATAGTTTTCTACCTATATAATTGTTGTCAGTTTTTAAAGTCTTGGAGGAAATTTGTTTAAACATATAAGTACATCACTTTTTCCTTTGCTTAGTACTCTGTTTTACATACATTAAAATCCTCAGGTGATCCCGGCTTTTGCTCATTTTTCTTCAATAGTTCGTAACCTCTTAAAACAAAGATTTTTCTTTATCAAGGTTCAAAAAGGTATTCTGAGAGGTTTATAGTTTTATTTTTTATTTACTTTTATAATAAGCTTGGAAAAAAGTTTAGTTTTATTCTTATTGTTTTTCTAGATTCATTTATTTTATTTTATGTTTATGAAAGCTTTGTCTGCCTGTATGCATGTATGTATGTATTATGTATGTATTATGCATGTACATACATGTATAGTCAGAAGAAGCATTGGATTCCCTAAAATTGGTGTTCCAAATGGTTGTGACCTACCATCTGGTTGCTGAAAATTAAACTTGGGTTCTCTGGAAGAACAGCCATTGCTGTTAACTGCTGAGCCATCTCTAGCCCCATTTTTTTTTGTTTTTAAATTCCTCTGTTATTTTCAAATTTTATTTTTCATTTCTATTAACATATAAAACAACAGTATCCATTTTCAGGGTTCGATGATGTTTACATAAGTACACATACTTTTGGATGCTCAAACCAGGAAAAGAGTAGTTCCTCAAATGCTGATCATCAAATTGAGGTGAAAATATCCAAAAATCTTTCCTGTTCTCTTAAAATATATAGTATGTTATCATTCTCTTTATCACACTATTAAACAGTATAACGTAGGAAACTTTTCCCTTCATGACTAGTACCCATTGATCAACATTTTCCTATTCCTAAGCCTTATCTTTTCCAAAGTTACTCAAATTGATTTTGCTCATTACAAGAAAACAATATTCTATGCATATTTGTAATGTCTACACTAAATCCTTTCACTATAGTCTAAGGATTATTGAAAAGCACATCTTTCTCTTCCTAAAATTTAATTTTCCTGGTCTCAAAGGAACTGGTAAAAAGGCCAAGGTAAGGTTCCAAATGAGGACATGGAATAAGGCTGGGCAGGATGCAGGGGCCTAGACAACCTGGAAATAATTTAAGCAGGACTTGGGTGCAGTTTACTTTAACTATATTTTATGATGCAGTAAATTAAATGTACTTCCATGCTTAGCCACCATAATGTAGTTGGTTACTTCCATCAAAAAAGGTAAAAAAAAAATTCTCAAGCTTTTTAGAAAATACCTCTACAGAAGAAAAGTTTCTTAAAATCACTGCTGTTATAAAGGTCAGTGAGAGACTTCCCCAGATTTATTATTTTATCTAGTTCTAGAAGCTTTCTGTAGTACAAGACATTAAAACTGAGAGGTTTCTAACTAGCCCCATCCTACTACACTAGCAATATGTGGTAGGAGTGGAATTCAAACCACTGTGTGTCTGAAGTTAAATCTCAGTTTATGAATATTTTCAAAATTGCCCTAATTATTCATTTTAACAAAACTTTTACTTTAATCTTTATAAGAAATAATCTAGAAAGAAAATAATAAACATAGCACATGCAGCAAAGTATATGGATGATATTAGATTGTTCCACTATTTGTACATTTGTATTTCTAACTGGTGACCAGCCTTTAAATACCATAATTGAGTAGTATATTCATGTAACAATCCCTAGACTTGAGTGATGAAAAGCTAACAAAACTTACAATGCTGGCTGTGGGTGTATGGCCAAAAGGCATGTATGCACACTTCCTGCTCAATATTTTCAATTAGTCTAAAACTGTTCTAAAAACACAGTTTATGACTTTTGATGAGATAGTCACATTCTAATTTAAGCTTCTCAATATATGTTCATGCGCATTATTCTCTCTGTTACATAGAACTTGATAAAAAAACTTAAGGAGTTGCAAGTGAAATGAACCACAAATTGTATCTCATTGTGATTTTACTTTAAATTTCCCTGCTGATTAATAAAAGAAAACATTTTAGCCCATGTTTATTTCTTTCTAGTTCATAGCTAGTGAGTAGAGCTTTCTGAATTCCAATTCCCTCACTGTATGTGATGGCTGGCTCTCACTCAACATGGCATGAAGTCAGAGGGCCTCAGGATACACTTGCAGTATCTTCTAACAATATAACATTATCTAAGTGCCATGATCTGGTAAGAAGTGGATGTTATTTCCTGAGAAATGTTGTTTATTTTATATTTTTAGAGTTAGGACCATGCTGCTAAGCATGGAAAACCTGCTTCTTACAATATAGCTAAGGCTGGCCTTGAACTTGAGACAATCCTCCTGCCTCAGTCTCCCAAGTACTGGGATTGCAGGATTGTGTAACCACACCTGGCTATTATTAGAACTTCAAGGAAACATTAATCTCTTCTATGGATAGGATCGAATTATATGCTTTTTTGGAGAAAGTTATTCCAGAATCCTGAATTATCATGTAATGAAAGCCATAGTGAGAATATAACGGGCCTTGAGTACCACCCCACATTGCAACACTTCTTACTACAGAATCTATTTTTATGACGTATATGGCCATGGCCTTTTGTAATACTGTTGTCTTTTTTCTCAGTTCTCTCACAATATACTATTTTTATGTCTACTACAAACATAGAAGAATATAATTAATAGTTTCAGTGGTTAGATCTGTCCCATGGGGTAGGTCTCAAGTTCTACCAGTCATTGGTTGGTCATTTCCTCAAAATCTGCTCCATGTTTATCTATAAATATCTTGTAAGCAGGGCAAATTTGGGGTCAAATATTTTGTGCCAGGTTGATGTTCCTCTCCCTCAATAGAAGTCCTGCCTGGTGACAGGAGGTGGCTGTTCAGGCTCCATATCCTCAGCTACTAGAGGTCTCAGTGGGGGGTCATGCTCATGTTCTCCTAGGAGCCTCCTCCATCCCAAATCCCCAGCTTGTCTCAGAGATAAACTCCCACTGATTTCCCTTCTTTCTCCCAGCCTTCTCATCCCACCTCCATTCCTCTTCACCTCCCTATCTCCTTTCCCAAACAGTTCCCTCCCTGCATCCACTTACAATGTCTATTTTATTTCCCCTTCTGAGTGAAATTCATACACTCTCTCTTTTTTTCACTGTCAATTAATTTTATAATTCTTGTATGGCTGAAGGAAAATGTTATTTTTAAACAAAGAGAAGGTGGTATAACTCAGAGTCTGGAGATACAGTTCAGGGGTAGATTGTTTGCTGCTCATCCACAAGCCCATTTGTTCTATTCTCAGCACGCCAATAAAACAAAACAAAGAAGATGGCAGTCCCCAAAGCATCTTCTTTAGTAACTACCAAAATTGTCATGGTAATCCAGAGACATACCAGCACAACGTAAGAACATTATGTAACAGCTCTAAGGTGTAGCCAAATACGGATAGAGCACAGCCTACAGGAAATTGTGCAATAAAGGACAAGGTACACATCTTTAGGTGACACAAAATCTTGTTAAACTTTGTCCATCCACTGCAAGCTCTAAAAGATTCATTGAGAACTGCTGATATTTATTTATTTATGCATGTCTGCTGCATTTTTAAATATTTAAATTTTCTGAAAATTTAAGTGAATTAGAAAATTGTTCAGAAATGTACAAATGCATTTGAGACTTTATTTTTTAATTTATTTATTATTATTTTCTTTATTTACATTTCAAATGCTATCCTGAAAGTTCCTTGTACCCCACCCCCACCCCTACTCCCCTACCCACCCACTCCCACTACTTGGCCCTGGCCTTCCCCTGTGCTGGGTCATATAAACTTTACAAGACCAAGGGGCCTCTCTTCCCAATGA
>NC_034592.1:24155194-24157469 GCF_900095145.1 Mus pahari
AAATTGCAAAGCTTCTGTAAGGCAAAAGACACTGTCAACAAGACAAAAAGGCCACCAACAGATTGGGAAAGGATTTTTACCAATCCTAAATCTGATAGAGGACTAATATCCAATATATACAAAGAGCTCAAGAAGCTGGACTCCAGAAATTCAAATAACCCCATTAAAAATGATGTACAGAGCTAAACAAAGAATTCTCAACGGAAGAATGCCAAATGACTCATACACTCTCTTGAACGTTCCTCATTACTTAGTTTCTTTGTATCTGTGGATTGCAGCATGGTCATCATGTACTTGTGGTTAATATCAATTGATGAGTATATATCATTCATGTCTTTCTGGATTAGGATTACTTCACTCAGTGTGATATTTTCTAGTTCTATCTATTTGCCTGCAAATTTCATGATGTCCTTGTTTTAAATAAGCAGTATTCCATTGTGTAAATGTTCCACATTTTCTTGTCTATTCTTCAGTTGAGGAACATCTAGGTTGTTTCCAGCTTCTGACTACTATGAAAAAATCCACGATGAACATAATGGAGCAATAGCTCTTGTGGTGGGATGGGGAATTTTGGGGGGTATATGCCCAGGAGTAGAATAGGGGGTACTCTGGTAGAACTATTCCCAGTTTTCTGAGAAACTACCAAATACATTTCCAAAGAGATTGTACACAACTGCACACACAACAGCAGAGGAGTGTTCTCTCCCTCCAGATCTTTGCTAGCATGTGCTTTCATTTGAGTTTTTGATCTTAGGTATTCTGAGTGGTTTAAGATGGACTCTCAGAGTCATTTTGATTTGCATTTCTCTGATGACTAAGGAAATTGAATATTTTTCAAAATACTTCTCAACAATCAGCAGTTCCTCTGTTGAGAATTCTGCTTAGCTTTGCATCTATTTTTTCTATTCGATTCCTTTTTTATAAGAAAACCACCCATTTTATTTAGATTTTCCAATTTTGTTGATTACAGGCGTTTTAAGGAAAACCTAATAATTCTTTGGATTTCCTCAGTGTCTGTTGTTATGTCCCCTTTTTCATTTATGATTTCATTAAGTTAAAATACTGTTACTCTCCCTTCTAGTTAGTTTAGCTAACTCTATCTTGTTGATTTCCTCAAAGAACCAGCTCTTGGCTTCATTTATTTTTTGTATTTTTCTCTTTCTTTGTTTCTCATTTATTTATTTATTTTTTTAGGATGCAAAGTATTTTATTTTTAAACTTCTAAAGATTGAACACAAAATAGCCTAGTTTAGACGAATTTCCAAGCTGAATGCGCTTGCATGGAGCTCAGTGTCTGGCTGATGAACAGTTCCTAATACCCTACGTGGGTGCCTACGTTCTCATCTGTGGGTGGTGAGCTGTCCAGCGTCTGCTGGTAACATCCCTTTTTGCCTTGGTAAGGGCTTTACAACCATTAGGCATTGTTGTAGTCTTACACAGCCAGTGCTGTCCCGAATGTCTCCTGCGAGGCATAAACCATGTACAGGAAGCCATCTTCATCTCTCTCATTCTCATTTATTGATTTCAGTCCTGAGTTTGACTATTTCTTGAGATCTACTACTCTTGGATGTGCTTTCTTCTTTTACTCTAGAACTTTTAGGTGTGTTTTCAAAATTCATAGTTTGAGATCTCTCCAATTTCTTCATAAAGGCAAGTTGTACTATGAACTTTCCTCTTAGAACTTCTTTCACTGTGTTCCATAAGTTTGTGTATATTGTCCCATCATTTTCACTGAATCCTAGGAAGACTTTAATTTCATTATTTCTTTCTTTGACTCAGTGTTCATTGAGTAAAGAGTTGTTCAGTTTCCCCAAATCTGTATGCTTTTGGTTTGTTGTTCCTCCCTCCATCTCTTTTAAATAATTTTTGGTTGGAAATCAATTTTACTGGATATTAGAAAGGCTACTTCAGCTTGCTTATTTGGTTGAGTTGCTTAGAAAATGATTCCCTAGTCCTTCTCTGAAGTAATGCCTATCTTTGTCTCTAGGGAGTATTTCTTATATGAACCTGAGAGATGAATCTTATTTTTACATCCATTCTGTTAGCTTGTGTTTTTTTTATGGGAGAATTGAGGGCACAAATATTAAGAGATATTAATGATCAGTGATGGTTAATACTTGTAATATTAGTATTGGTGGTGGAAGCAAGAGGGGGAGACAGAGTTTCTTCTTTTTTATTTTACATTTACATTTCTTTTCTATTATTTATTATTATTTTCTTTATTTACATATCAAAATGCTATCCTGAAAGTTCCTTGTACCCCACCCCCACCCCT
>NC_034592.1:24157480-24184228 GCF_900095145.1 Mus pahari
CAGAAGCTATGACGCTTCTCCAGCCTGCCCTCTCCCTGGCAGTGCACCAGAGAAAAGATCGAGAGTTTCTTCTTGTTCTAATGAGTTTTAATTATTTCTTGCATTTAGTTGAGTGTGATCAACCCCATTGGGTTGGAGTTTTCTTTCTAGTATCTTGTATAGGGCTGGATTTGTGGATAGATAATGTTTAAATTCAGGTTTGTCTTGAAATATAATTTTTCTCTGTCTATGGTAATTGAAAGTTTTGCAGGGTATACTCTTCTTGGATGACATCTGGTCTATTAAGATCTCCATGCTATCTGCCAAGCCTCTGCTGTCTATTAGAGTCTCCATAGAAAAATCAGGTGTAATTCTGATAAGTCTACCTTCTTATGGATTTTTTATTAGATATTTTCTTTATTTACATTTTAAATTTTATCCCCTATTCTCATTTCCCCTCCAAATACTCCCTATCCCATACCCCTTCCCCTGCTCACTAACCCGCCCACTCCCACTTCTCTGTCTTGGCATTTCCCTACACTGAGACATCAAACCTTCACAAGACAAAGGCCCTCTTCTCTCATTAATGTCCTACAGGTTATCCTCTGCTACATATGGTTACACAAGGTTACCCTCTGCTGGAGCTTTGAGTCCCTCCATGTATACTCCTTGGTTAGTAATTTAGTCCCTAGGATCTTTTGTGGTGCTGGTTGGTTCATATTGTTGTTCGTCCTATGTGTCTGCAAACCCCTTCCCTTCCTTAGGTTCTTTCTCTAGCTCCTCCACTGGTGACCCTGTACTCAGTCCAATGGATGGCTGTGAGCATACACTTCTGTATTTGTCAGGTGCTGGCAGAGCCTGTCAGCAAGCACTTGCTGGCATTCACAATAGTGTCTGGGTTTGGCAACTGTCTATGGGATGGATCCCCACATGGGACAGTCACTGGATGGCCTTTCCTTCAGTTTCTGCTCCAAACTTTGACTCTGTATGTCCTCCCAGGGGTATTTTGATACCCCTTCTAAGAAGGACCAAAGTATACATATTTTGGTCTTCCTTCCTCTTGAGTTTTATGTGGTCTGTGAATTTCATCTTAGGTATTTCGAAATTCTGGGCTAATATCCACTTATCAATGAGTGCATACCATATGTGTTCTTTTGTGATTGGGTTACCTCACTCAGGATGATAATTTTTAGTACCATCCATTTGCCTAAGAATTTCGTGTATTCATCATTTTTAATAGCTGAGTAGTACTTCACTGTGTAAATGTGCCACATTTTCTGGACCCATTCTGGGTTCTTTCCAGCTTCTGGCTACTATAAATAAGGCTGCTATAAACATAACAGAGAATGTGTACTTACTACATGTTGGAGCGTCTTCTGAGTATATGTCCAGGAATAGTATAGGTGGGCTCTCAGGTAGTACTATGTTCAGTTACCTGAGGAACTGCCAAACTGATTTTCAGAGTAGTTGTACTAGGTTGCAATCCCACCTGCAATGGAGGAGTGTTCCTCTTTCTACACATCCTCACCAGCTTCTGCTGTGACCTGAGGTTTTCATCTTAGCCATTCTGACTGGAGTGAGGTAGAATCTTAGGGTTGTTTTGATTTGCATTTCCATGATGACTAAGGATGTTGAACATTTTTTTAGGTGCTTCTCTGCCATTCAATATTCCTCAGTTTAGAATTCTTAGTATAGCTTTGTACCCCATTATTAAGAGGGATATTTGGTTCTCTGGAGTTCTTTGTATATACTGGATATTAGCCCTCTATCAGATGATAGATTGGTAAAGATCTTTTCTCAGTCTATTGGTTGCCGTTTTGCTCTATTCACAGTGTCCTTTGCCTTACAGAAGCTTTACAATTTTCTGAGGTTCCATTTGTCAATTCTTGATCATAGAGCATAAGCTAGTGTTGTTCTGTTCAGGAAATTTTGCCCTATGCCCATGTGCTCAAGGCTCTTCTTACTTTCTTTCCTACTAGTTTCAGTATATCTGGTATTATATGAAGGTCCTTGATCCACTTGGACTTGAGCTTTGTACACGAGATAAGAATGGATCAATTTGCATTCCTCTACATACTAACTGCCAGTTGAACCAGTACCATTTGTTGAAAATGCTGTCTTTTTTTAACTGGATAATTTTAGCTCCTTTGTCAAAGATCAAGTGACCATAGGTGTGTGGGTTCATTTCTGGGTCTTCAATTCTATTCCATTGATCTACCTGCCTGTCACTGTACAATACCATGCAGTTTTTATTCCGATTGCTCTGTAGTACAGCTTTAGTTCAGGGATAGTGATTCCCTCAGAAATTCTTTTATTGTTGAAAATAGTTTTCACTATCCTGGGATTTTTGTTATTCCAGATGAATTTGGAAGTTGATCTTTTTAACTCTATGAAGAATTGAGTTGGAATTTTGATGGCAATTGAATTGAACCTGTAGATTGCTTTTGGCAAAATGACCTTTTTACTATAATAATTCTACTAACATATGAGCATGGGAGATCTTCCAATCTTCTGAGATCTTCCATTTCTTTCTTCAGAGACTTGAAGTTCTTATCATACAAATCTTTAACTTCCTTAGAGTCATACAAAGATATTTTATATTATTTGTGACTATTGTGAAAGGTGTTGTTTCCTGAATTTCTTTCTCAGCCTGTTTATCAATTGAGTAGAAGGAGGTCACTGATTTTTTTTGAGTTAATTTTATATCCACCCATTTTGCTGAACTTGTTTATCAGCTGTAGGAGTTCTCTGGTGAAAATCTGCGGGTCACTTAAGTATAGTATCACATCATCTTCATTTTGACTTCTTTCTTTTCAATTCATATCTCTTTGACCTTCTTTTGTTTTCTAATTGCTCTGGATAGGATTTTGAGTACTACATTGAATAGACAGGAAGACAGTGGACAACCTTGTCTAGTCCCTGGATTTAAAGGGATTACTTCAAGTTTCTCTCCATTTAGTTTGATGTCTAATGGTTTGCTGTATATTACTTTTACTATGTTTAGGTATGGGCCTTGAATTCCTGATCTTTCTAAGACTTTTATNATGAATGGATGTTGGATTTTGTCAAATGTTTCTCAGAATCTAATAAAATGATCACATGGTTATTTTTTTCTTTGTGTTTGTTTATATAGTGGATTATGTTGATTGATTTCCCTATATTGAACTATCCCTGCATCCCTGCGATGAAGCCTACTTGACCATGATGGATGATCATTTTGATGTGCTCTTCAATTCGGTTTGCAAGAATTTTATTGAGTACTTTTGCATCACTATTCATATGGGAAATTGGTCTGAAGTTCTCTTTCTTTTCTGGGTCTTTGTGTGGTTTAGGTATCAGAGTAATTGTGGCTTCATGAAATGAATTGGGTAGAGTACAGTCTGTTTCTATTTTGTGGAATAATTTGAAGAGTATTGGTATTAAGTTTTCTTTGAGGGTCTGATAGAACTCTGCCCTAAACCCATCTGGTCCTGGGGTTTTTTTGGTTGGTAGAATATTAATGACTGTTTCTACTTTTTAAGGGGAAATGGGACTGTTTAGATTATTAATTTGATCCCGATTTAACTTTGGTATCTGTGTCTGTCTAGAAAATTGTCCACTTCATCCAGGTTTTCCAGTTTTGTTGAATATAGGCTTCTGTAGTAGGATCTGATTATTTTTTAGATTTCCTCGGTTTCCATTGCTATGTCTCCATTTTCATTTTGGATTTTATTGACTTGAATACTGTATCTGTGCCCTCTGGATAGTCTGGCTAATGGTTTATCTATTTTGTTGAGTTTCTCAAAGAAACAATTCTAATTTTGGTTGATTTTCTTTATAATGCTTTTTGTTTCTACTTGGTTGATTTCAGCCCTGGGTTTGATTATTTCCTGCCTTCTACTCCTCTTGGGTGAATTTGCTTTTTTTTGTTCCAGAGCTTGTAGGTGTGCAGTGAAGCTGCTAGTGTTTGCTCTCTCCTGTTTCTTTTTGAGTTTTCCTCTTAGCACGGCTTTCATTGTGTCCCATAAGTTTGGGTATGTTGTGGTTTTATTTTCATTAAACTCTAAAACATCTTTAATTTCTTTCTTTATTTCTTCCTTGACCAAGTTATCATTGAGTAAAGTGTTCTTCGCCTTCCAAGTGTACATGTGATTTCTATTAATTTTGTTGTTATTGAAGAACAGCCTTAGTCAGGGACGATCTGATAGGGTGTGTGTGATTATTTCAATCTTTTTCTGATACTTGCAGCCTGTTTTGTGATCAGTTTTATGGTCAGTTTTGGAGAAGGTGCCATGAGGTACTGAGAAAAAGGTATATTCTTTGGTTTAAGGATAAAATGTTCTATAGATATGTTAAATCTATTTGGTTCATAATTTCTGTTAGTTTCAGTGTCTCTCTGTTTAGTTTCTGTTTCCATGATCAGTCCATTGATGAGAATGGGATGTTGAAGTCTCCCACTATTACTGTGTGAAGTACAATGTGTAGGATCTGATTATTTTTTAGATTTCCTCGGTTTCCATTGCTATGTCTCCATTTTCATTTTGGATTTTATTGACTTGAATACTGTATCTGTGCCCTCTGGATAGTCTGGCTAATGGTTTATCTATTTTGTTGAGTTTCTCAAAGAAACAATTCTAATTTTGGTTGATTTTCTTTATAATGCTTTTTGTTTCTACTTGGTTGATTTCAGCCCTGGGTTTGATTATTTTTAGCTTTAGCAATGCTTCTAATAGGAATGTGGATGCCCTTGCATTTGGACCATAGATGATCATAATTGAGAGTTCATCTTGGTAGATTTTAGCTTTGATGAGTATGAAGTGTCCCTCCTTATCTTTTCTGATAACTTTATGTTGAAATTTAATTTTATTTGACATTAGAATGGCTACTCCAGCTTTTTTCTTGGGATCATTTGCTTGGAAAATTGTTTTCCAGCATTTTACTCTGAGGGCATGTCTGTCTTTGTCACTGATGTGGGTTTGCAGTATGTAGCAAAATGTTGGGTCCTGTTTACATATCTAGTCTGTTATTCTATGTATTTTATTGGGAAACTGTATCCATTGATATTAAGAGATATTAAAGAAAAGTGATGATTGCTTCCTATCATTTTTTGTTGTTAGAAGTGGAATTCTGCTTATGTGGCTATCTTCTTTTTGGTTTGTTAAAAGATTATTTTCTTGCTAATTCTAGGGTAATTGCTAATTCCTTGTGTTGGAGTTTTCCATTTATTATCCTTTGAATGCCTGGCTTTGTGGAAATATATTGAGTAAATTTGTTTTTGTCATGGAATACCTTGGTTTCTCCATCCCCAATCCTGATAATTGAGAGTTTTCCTGGGTATAGTAGCCCAGGCTGGCATTTGTGTTCTTTTGGGGTCTGCATGATATCTGCCTAAGATCTTCTGACTTTAATAGTCTCTGGCAAGAAGTCTGGTGTAATTCTGCTATGTCTATCTTAAATGTTACTTGACATTTTTCCCTTACTATTTTTAATATTCCTTCATTGTTTTGTGCATTCGGTGATTTGATTATTATGTGGCCAGAGGAATTTCTTTTCTGATCCAATCTATCTGGAATTCTGTATGCTTCTTATATATTCATAGGCATCTCTTTCTTTAGGTTAGGGAAGTTTTCTTCTATAATTTTGTTGAAGATATTTATTGGACCTTTAAGGTGGGAATCTTCACTCTCTTCTATACATATTAGCCTTAGGTTTGGTCTTCTCATTGTTCCTAGATGGTTTGGGTTAGGAGCTTTTTGCATTTTGCTTTTTCTTTGACTATGATATCAATGTTTTCTATAGTATCTTCTGCACTTGAGATTCTCACTTGTATCTCTTGTATTCTGTTGCTGATGCTCACACCTATAACTCCTGACTTCTTTCCTAGGTTTTCTATTTCCAGGGTTGTCTCCCTTTGTGATTTATTTGTTATTTCTACTTTCATTTTTAGGTTCTGGATGGTTTTGTTCATTTCCTTCACCTCTTTGGTTGGGTTTTCCTGTGATTCTTTAAGGGATTTTTGTGTTTCCTCCTTAAGGGCTTCTAACTGTTTACCTGTATTCTCCAGTATTTCTTTAAAGGAGTTATTTACGTCCTTCTTAATGTCCTCTATCAGCATCATGAGATGTGATTTTAAATCTAAATCTTGCTTTTCAGTTGTGTTGGGGCATCCAGGACTTGCTGCTGTGGGAGAACTGGATTTTAATGATGTCATGTAACCTTAGTTTCTGTTGGTAAGGTTCTTGTGCTTGCCTTTCATCACCTGGTTATCTCTGGTGTGTGTTAGTCTTGTGGTCTCTGGTTTGAGCTTGTCCCTCCTGTAGGCCTGTAAGTCTGTGTCAGCACTCCCCGGAGACCAGCTCTCCCCTGGCAGGACCAGTGCACAGAGGGCTGTGGAACAGCCCCACTCCTGGGTGCAGATGGCAGTTGGAAGGACCCTGTAACAGCTGTTCCACTGCTTCTGCAGTCTGTGAGCTCTTGGCTAGCCCTACCTTAGACTGTTACAGGAGAGAAAATGGTGATCTCACCTCTGAGTCTGGGAGTCAAAACACTCCCTGGAGACCAGCTCTCTCCTGGAATGACCCATGAATGCAGGGTTGTGGTACAGCCCCAGCTCCTGGGTACAGATGGAGGCAGAAGGACCCTCTCCCAGCTGCTCCAATGTGGCCTGTGCACTCCTGCTGGTCCAACCTTAGACTCTACCTTCTTAGGTTACTTGTCCTTTCCCAGTACAGCTTTTAATATGTTTTCCTTTGTTCTGCACATTTAGTGTATATGGCAGAAGAATTTTCTTTTATGTTTCAATGTATTTTGTGTTCTGTAAGTTTCTTTGTACATTTATAGGCATCTCTTTCTTTTGGTTCTGGATTGTAGAAATTTTCTTCTATGAGTTTGTTGGACCATGTAGCTGTGGGAGCTTCCTATTATAAACCTGTTATTCTTAGCTCTGGTCATTTCATGGATATTTTGTATCAGTTTTTAGATTTAACATTTTCTTTGGCTGATGGATTGATTTCTGCAGTCATATCTTCCATGCCTGAGATTAATTCTTCCATCTCTTATATTCTGTTGTTGATAGCTGGGGTCTGTAGTTCTTATTCTCTTCTCTAGGTTTGGCATCACCAGGATTAACTTAGTTTGTATTTTCTTTCTTGCTTCTGTTGCCGTTTTCAGATCTCGAACTGTTTTATTCATTTCCTTCACCTGTTTGTTTATATTTTCCTTTATCTCTTTAAGGCATTCATTCATTTCCTCTTTAAGGGTCTTTATCATCTACATAAGATTGAATTTAAGGTCAACTCCTTGTGGTCCAACTGTGTTAGGATAGCAAGGGCTTTTTATAGTAGGAAAGCTGGGCTCTATTGGTGCCATATTGCCCTGGATCTTCTTAATTGTGTTCTGACCCTGGCCTTTAGCCATCTGGTTGTCTCTGGTGTTGGCTGGATGTCCTGCATGCTTGCACAACCTCTTGGGGAAGCAGGCAGATGAGGAGCCTAACAATAAATTTCATGAAACAGCACATGGATCACTTTTACTGTCTGTTTTCCAGATGGAACTGGATGTTGCTGGGGGGTCTGATGATGGAGACCTGGAGACAAAGTACAGCTCAACTCTGTGGTTGTGGCCCAGGTGGACCCAACTGTCAGGGAATAGTTGGGGCATGGTCTAACATGGGTGTTCCTGGGACCCCACAGTCCTGGGTTTTCCTAGGGCTCAGCAAGCCTCTTTAGGAGAGGTCTTGGAGCTTGGGGGATATGGCAGCATGCAGCTCACTTCTGATGGCTGTGCCCCAGGACTGACAGGCAGGCTATAAGTGGATGGAACTAGAAAATATCATCCTAAGTAAGGTAACCCAATCACAAAAGAATACATATGATATACACTCACTGATAAGTGGATATTAGCCCAGAGGGGTGGAATAAATTCACGGACCAAATGAATCAAAGATGTTAACACATAAATTGTACACACAACTTGTGACTAACAACTTCAAGGCATTGTTTATAATAAGAAAAAAAGATTACTTCTTTGAAAATTAAACCTTAGTTGAATCTCTAAAGTAAAATAAGTGTCCCTTTACTTAATTAATACCAAATGATACAAAACTATGCCAAATGGCATCAGGAGTTAGAATAATAGGATACTACTAGAATAATAGCAGTCAATAAAACACAGTTTATATAGTACTTTAAACATTTATTGTCCTTGAAAGAATATTATTCAGGTATTGACTAAAAAATCTTATGGTATGCACTATGACTTCTGCAATATGATTTAAAGCATAGCTTCTTTAACTCTGGGGCATCACAAAACTGATAGGGTGATGAAAATTTGGGTAACAGTAAGACATCTCTGGATGTGCAACAACCAAAAATTAATTTAAAACCAAATGGGCATTAGTTCTCAGGATTTCTTTCAGTGCTTTACTCACACTGCATTGCATAGCTATACTGCAGCCTTGATGTTGAAAGTCCCATATGTGCATTCTTTGTGAAGTGCATGGTACCATGGCACACATCCAAGCAAACATTGTCTGAAACAATTAAGCTCACATTCAAGATTATTATATGTTATAAGTTGCATCATAAATTGCTATATATGGTTTTCTATTTTCATAGAATCGTAATGGTCTTATTGCAGAAAACAAAGACTTAATACTTTCCTACCATAATACTTCAACATGTATCAAATTAGAGTATTTATATATTGTTTTGTATTATTTGAGCAAGCATATATATCTCATTAGCATGTAAATTTCATTTTGCATTTTATAAATGATAAAAATAGTATGTATAATGGGGAATTTTAAAATAAATTTCTTTTTGTTTTATAAAAACCAATAGCTTTTTTATATTTTGAGTATTTTATGCGTGTGTAATGGGTTTTGAACAAATCACTTTATTCTATCCCCTGAAACATCTTGTTTATATTCCCCCAAATTTTTTCCTAGTTTCATGTGTTCATTTTCCCCTAAAACTACTGAGTCCATTTTCTGTTGCCTATATCTACATGAATATGAGATTACATACTAGATCATTTATATCATTTCATGGCCTACATCTTGAAAGAAAACTGGCTCTTTCTGTCTAGTAGCTAATACCAATAGCTCCTTAGCTAGGAGTAGAACAACATGGCCAACTCCCACCTCAAAGCTGGGATTTGATCTGAAC
The DNA here is from genome assembly GCF_900095145.1 of Mus pahari. Classification (NCBI taxonomy): domain Eukaryota; kingdom Metazoa; phylum Chordata; class Mammalia; order Rodentia; family Muridae; genus Mus; species Mus pahari. The sequence continues at coordinate 24,166,606 of NC_034592.1, forward strand.
AGATCTTGTAAAAGTCTTGTGCATGCCATCACAACCACTGTGCATTCATATTTGAATTTTTCCTGGCTCTTATAGTCTTTTGATCTCTTGGGAATGTGAGTGATCCATACATCACATATTTTGTCTAAGCATTCTACATTTTCTTACTTATTGCACCTTGACCAACTGTGGGTCTCTGTGTTCATCACAAACTACTTTAACACTAAGATACACTGACAAGAACTTAGAGATAAATTAATTTCTGGGTATAATAATAACTCATTAAGTCATTAGGGGTACATTTAATACTGTGCCCATTTAGCAGACTAATAATAAGTAGGTTTTCCCCTAGAGACTTTGCCATGATAATAGTGTCATGTATGATGGATTTCAACTTGTGGAACAGAATATAAACCCAATTTTAAAAAGTAATTGGTTACTCCCATGACATTCCTATCACTGTAGCAGCAACGGACATGTCTTGCCAGGTCACTAATTGTTGTAGCTCACAATGTTCATAGCTATACAATATTAAGGTTTATTTTTGTCCTCTGGTGGTATGCACAGAACGTAACAGCACTATGAAAGTGAGCCAGTGGAAATAAAGCTTCCAAGTGAACACTGTCATGATTTTTTCATGACCTTGAGGATTAAATATCTTTAGCAATAAAATCCTATTGTGAAGTTCTACAGAGCAAACAAGGGCATTGGATAAAGCCTATAATCTTTAGAGGTCCATGAAAACTCATTGAACAACACCAAAATGGGTAATCTATCCCTGGCACTGAACTTTTTATCTGTAATACTTCATTGTCTAGGAAGGTATTATTACCTGATTATAGAATAACTCCATTTAAATTATTTTTATGTATGAGTATGTTTGGTTTTTTAAGTTTCCATAATAGTTTTCATTTGATTTTTGAACAATTTTAATGTTAGTTATTCCTCAGTATATCCCCTCCTCTACCCCAGCTTTCCTATCCCCACCCCATTTAAGACTCCCTCTTCCATTGCTACACTTTAACCTTTGTAACAATAAACTGAATATGTAGGTTGCTTTAGGTAGGATGGCTTTTCTACAATATCAAAGGGGAATATAGAACTCCAAATTCAGTGATAGTTATTTTGACTAAGGTGAATTTAAAATTAGATTAATGAATAGTGATGGTCAGCAGCATCCCTTGGTGGTCCTCTATATGTTCTGAACTGCAACCCCTTACTGCCACAGTTATATTGGGGAGAATAAGTTCAATCACAAATGATTTAAGATGTACATTACACTATTGGTGGGCTAGGAGTCAGCCTGGAGAAAGAGAGCACTGTTCTGAAACATTAGGGTCCTGGGGAACTTTGGGAGATTTGAAGAGTTGGGACTCGAGCACAGGTTAAGATTCTGTGCCTATAAGTGTCAAGACTTGGTGTAAAGAAAGCTCTCTAAGAATGCTAAAGTTTGAGATTTGTTTTTCACTTTTCATTTTGGAAACCAGTATGTAAATATAGGTTGGTCAGTGTTGAGCAAAGGTATAACACATTCAGAGAATTTTCATCATAATTTCCAACAAAGGCCATCCTGGCATTGTCTTTTCTTTGAAATGAATGTAGTCAAAATCAACTGCAGTGGTGGCAAATCCCTGAGTTGTCTTGATCTCCCAAAGGACACCTGAATCTTCAGAGTTGCAGTAACATTTTGCACCCTAGCCAGAGAGTAAGCCCTTAAATAAATCCCCTAATTTAAGTGGAGTATTTTGCAATCTTTACATTCAGTAGACTCCTAAAGATAAAAAGAAAATTTACCTAAATGCCTATAGAGAAAGGATTGCTAAATAGCACAGCTAGTTCTTTATTTCCTGAGTTGTATTAAAGCCCAGGGGAATGCCTTAAAGGGGGATAACGAAGTTGTATATAACTGTATTGTTATTACATGCCCTGTGTAGACTAAAGAAGTAACTAAACCAATTTAGCATCTGCTGGTCAAAAGCTCCTCATTTAAAGATACAAATTTGAACTTAGATACTGCAATAAGAAGGGATACATTGGTATAGAGGGAATAGTGGTCACACCAAATGTAACACTGAAAATTATATGGTCTGTTTTTCTAAAACTTAGTATTTCTGAGATACTTAGAGACAGAAATACTAGCTTCACATATCTTTAAATATCATATATTTTCTATTTGTAAATTATTTTAACCTACTGGAATACATTCTACATATAGAGACAAATCCCTACACAAGCATAGAAATGTCCTTTCAGTATTCTTACCCAGTGGTCCAAGGAAGCTGTAGCATTGAACAGTTTGTTTAGCAGTGGAAATGTTCCGATATCATCCTTGCTGAATCCTGTGCAAATCGTGGGAAGCTGGACAACCAGTGTAGAAATTTAAATATTGAATTTCTCTACTGGTTGTCAAGATTCCCATGATTAAATATTAAAAATTAAATATTGAAGGCAATCCTTCATCTATTCTGCATCTCCTGGAATGCATCCTTTATTTCTCTTATGACCTGCACTTACTCCTATGGAAATGATGAGTACTTCTTAAATTAGATAAATCTGTGGATTGATAACCTAAAATGAAATGAAAAGAAAGCATGGATTTTACCTATTCAGTTCTATCTGAGAGCCAGAGCTTTGCTCCAGGCACATAGAAACTACTCTGTGAATACTTGCTGTACAAATGAATTTAAGAGAAATTATTACTTCTGAGTTGAGGGAGACATTAGGAGTGACAATAGCAACATCATTGGTTTTGAATACCTACTATTTCATATTCGTAACTCTATTACGAATAAATACCTTTCACAATGTGTTCTATTTGACCCTGCAACTCATTGAATTGAAAATATTGAGTTAGCTATAGTACTACATGTCTGTAATCTCAAAACTTATAAATCCAAAAAATTCTGAGTTTCAGACTACTATGAACTACATAGTATACAAAAACAAAAAGACAACAAAAAATACAACTCATAAATAACCTCTGTATTTTTATAGACTTAATTTTATGTATGAAAAGATTAAAGTTAAAGATTAACAGGACAATAATCTCTTTGCTAGCCAGTAATAGTTTCCATACTGAACATTACTTATCTGATTCATCCCCTGTCTTTTTATTAAACATTGTTCTTGCTATTCTAAGAAGATAAATTTCTCCTATGACAAAGAAGCCTCTTTAGGGCCCCTTTCATGTCCTTGTTCCTTAGACTATAGATGAAGGGATTCAACATAGGAGTCACCACTGTATACATCGCAGCAGCTACAACATCCTTCTCTGTGGTCTTTTCAGAGGAAGGGAACAGATAGACACTGAAGAGTGTTCCATAGAAAACACAGACCACACAGAGGTGGGAACTACAAGTAGAGAAGGCCTTTGAACTCCCACCAGAAGTCTTGACTCTGAGGACAGCAAATACTATGTGGACATAGGAGATGACAATGCTTACAAAGGGGACCATGAGTACTGTACCTCCAAAGCCAGAAAGCACTAACTCATTGACATGAGTGTCTGAGCATGAAAGCTTCATGACCGAAGTAATGTCACAGAAAAAGTGAGCTATTTCCCCAACAACACAGAAGGACAGTCGAGCCATGAGGAGAGTGTGAGTCAGGGCAACTACGTTGGTGAGAACCCAGCACAGGGCAAGCATCAGGGCACAGACTCGAGCATTCATGATTGTGGAATAGTGGAGAGGGTGACAGATGGCCACATAGCGGTCATAGGCCATCACAGCCAGGAAGAAGCTGTCCAGATCTCCGAACATCATGAATAAGTACATCTGTGTGAGACAACCAGTATAGGAGATGGTATGGTGCTGAGTCTGAACATTAAACAACATCTTTGTCACTGCAGATGATATTAAACCCATGTCAGCAAAGGACAAGTTGGCCAAAAAGAAGTACATAGGAGTGTGAAGGTGTGGATCAGAGCCAATGGCCAGTATAATAAGCACATTCCCAGTCAAGGTGACAAGATACATACATAGAAAAAGTCCATAGAGTAGCTGTTGTTGCTCTGGAAACCCTGATATTCCTCGTAGAAAAAATTCAGAGACACTGGACTGGTTTTCCATGAGTCCAGAGCATCTGTAGGTCAGAAAAGATAGTCAGAATATAGAGTTGATTTGCAAGATGCAGGCACTGGATTCTGAGCCATCAACACATACATCTGTATTTAATTTTACTTCCTTTATTACCAACATGTCATTACTTTTTTTCATGTTGGTGTTCTTCTAAAAACTTTCACAAACCCTTTTCATTACTACGGTTATATTTAATCTATCATGATTTCCAGCTTAACAATATATGTGTCACTGGTCCTTGCTATTTTGTCCCCCTGATTTAGTAGAACAAAGATGAAGTTCAAGAATGGAGTAAAACCTAAAAAATCAGCTGGCACAGGTATTTGCCAGTAGACTAGTTTATCAAAACCACATTAAGAATTTGTTAAAATAAAAAATTTTAACCTCCTTTGAGAACTATTAATTTATACTCTCTAAGATACAGTTTGCAGAATTGTACTGTCCTTGAAAACTAAATCTTCCTAAAGTTCCTTCCTGGTGTTCAACTGTGTTAAATTATATTTATCTAGTTCAACGCAATTAGCTGAGTTATGAAGAAGTAAATTTGAGCCAAAATGTAAGGTGATTGATTGAAAAATTTTAATTATGCATTAAAAGACTATATGGACTAAGTATGTATTGTATTATATTGTATTGTTGATTTAGACTCTCAAATTGATGTCCTATTAAGTCACAATTGCTTCCATTTTCTCTTAGTAAGACTGTAGATTTAAAAAGAAAACTTCCTACAAATCAATAGAGATATATTTAAGTATTACTCTTTTTTGAAGCCAGTATTTCCTGTGTTAGCAAGAGGGATAGCTGAAAACATAATCTCTCTTCTTCTTTATCTTATAATTGAATTTGGTACTATTTCAGAACTATACAACCTTCTTGAGAGACCAGAAAGATTTAAAAACTGTCTCCCTACAAGATCTCATGATGAGGAATAACATGCCACTTAAAGACTAAAATCTTGTATTTAACACATAATCATGCACCAAAATGAGAAAAACTATCTTAAGAACCAGTGTATTTTAACCTCATCAAGATGATGGGACATAAGCTGCCAAATAACTTTTGTTTAACTGGAAGGCCCATTAATTTCCATTGAGACTTTTACAATAAATATTAAGTCATCTTAGAAATGAATAATAAGTCTTGTATTAGCTGTGCCAGCATGCAATGCATTCATGACCCTATTGCTATATGAAGTTGCTTTATGAAGTCTACGGTAAGAAATAGTGTGGGAAGCACTCATCCCTCAAATTCTTTAGAAACACCTAAGACTCAACTTTTACTTTCTCTTTTTGTTATTCTATTCAAACATTTGTAACTAATATCCTTTTCTTCATCCTTTCTCTGGAAATGTTTATTGTCATTTTACTATTTGTGCCTCAAAAAATGTGGATTTTTGAAACACCAATGAGATGCTTCCAGAGACTTGGAGAAGACTCTCTGACATTCAAGGTTAAGTAACTTTACTTACCACCACAGTTTCTTCTTTTAATGTGTTAATCAAAATAGATAAAAGTTGGCTCAAGGATGATAGACACAGTAGCACTAGTGTGAGCTATTTCATTCCAGTTCCTTAGGTCACTTCTACACTGGTCAATGAAAAGAAACCAATGCAAATGCTCCCTTAAGTTGAAGATGAAAGCTCAGATTCTTCCTGACAAACTTTTTGAGATATTAATTGGAATTAGAGGTCGCAATCATGACTAATACAAAAAGATAGCAAGTGACCAAAAATCACATAGCTAAACTTAAATTAAAATATAATTAATTATATTTTTATAATATATGGCAGGAGCAAAGTATATAAATGACTCCAGATAAGGAGTCAAGGCATTAGTAAAGGAGTGCAAATATAAGTAAAGGTTGCTTCTGAATGGAAGTCTGAAGCAGTCATAGCCACATTCACTGGCTGTAAGTAAGAGAGCAAGAGAAGAGAGGGTAAAAGCTGAGCCCTGGAGATGACCATGAATCCATGGTGCCCAGATCCCATCTGAACCAGATATTCAGAAATGTTAAAAACAATGTGTATTTTTAGCTTCAAACCTAAACTTATAGAGAAAGAGAGATGTTAGTTCATCAGAATGATTCCTAGAAGAGCCTGAGCAGACTCCACATTGGACATCTATACATACAAAGAAGGAGTCAAGGGACAGAGTTCCCATGAGCCTTGTGCATGTAAGCACTCATAATTATCTTATGTCTCACCTCTGTTCTGTAACTGGCCAAATTATTATAGCACTGGTGTCACTAACAGCGGTGGTCTATTTCTTTCCTTTATAGTAATAATAATGAATTTTTCTTGAAATATAAAGGCAGTTAATGTAAAAGCGTTCTTTGTAGGACAAGAAATCTATATCTGTGGAACAAGGTTCCTCTTTCTAAACTCTTACCATAGCAATACCAAATCTACCAATATCTACCTCTGCACGCAGTTTACTAGGGAATACATTTCTTGAAGAATTTCATGCTTATGGTTAAAGGTGTTATACTAAGCTCAGGCATCTGACACCAATTATAATTGCTATAGTGGAAGATGTTTTCACAAGCACAAAGGCCATAAAAACAAGATAAACAACGACAGAAAATAATCAAGATTTAAAAAAAAAAAAATGTGAGCCTGAATGTAGCCCTCAATTTGACTGAGTTTTGGAGAGATCTCCAAATTTAGGATCCACAACTCCTTTCTGTTAACATATACTTTACAAATATCTTAACTGTAAATTATGTTCCCACTCCACCAAAAAAGGCAGTGAAAGCATGATTCTTAGATTTACATGACCTATGATTTAAGACTTAAAAATAATTGAGCTTCAAACATGCCTTTTAGAATATTCTCTCCCAAGCTATATGCTTTCAGACCCCTGATGTCCAACTCTTTTTATTTATTTATTAATTTACTTTTAATTTTTCTTTTTTTCCAATTTTAATTAGGTATTTACTACATTTACATTTCAAATACTATCCCCAAAGTCCCCTATACACACACACACACACCTTGCTCCCCTACACACCCACTCCAACTTCTTGACCCTGGTGTTCCCCTGTACTGGGACATATAAAGTTTGGAAGATCAAGGGGCTTCTCTTCCCAATGATGGCCTACTAGGCCATCTTCTGCTATATATTCTGCTAGAGACACAACCTCTGGAGGTACTGGTTAGTTCGTATTGTAGTTCCACCTATAGAATTGCAGATCCCTTCAGCTCCTTGGGTACTTTCCCTAGCAACCCCATTGGGGGCCCTGTGTTCCATCCAATAGCTGACTGTGAGCATCTACTTCTGTGTTTGCCAGGCACTGGCATAGCCTCACAAGAGACAGCTACATCAGGGTCCTTTCAGCAAAATCTTGTTGGCATATGCAATAGTGTTTGTGTTTGGTGGCTGAATATGGGATGGACCCCCAGGTGGAGCAGTTTCTGGGTGGTCCATCCTTTCATGTCAGCTCCAAACTTTGTCTCTATAACTCCTTCCATGGGTGTTTTGTTCCCAATTCTAAGAAGTAGCGAAGTGTTCTTCTTGAGTTCCATGAGTTTTACAAATTGTAAATGTCCAACTCTTAACTGCCTCAGGTTTGTAGTAACACTAGCAACTAATGTTCAGATCTACCAAATATAGACTGCAGGAATTAGTGAAATATGTCAATGCAAATAGCTATTTCTGCCGGTAGATTTTTTTCCTCCCACTCTCTACCAACTGACTTTCAGGTTTAGCACTTAAAACTAAATATTTAAATGTAGTCTTTAAAAATTTGAGAACAACATTTTATCCTAAAACAAAAGGATATTCCTTCATCTCAGCACCTCATGGTACATTCTCCAAAACTTACCATATAATTGGTCACAAAACAGGTCTCAACGGGTTCAAAAATATTGAAATTGTCCCATGCATCCTATCAGACCACCATGGTCTAAGGCTGATCTTCAATAACAACATAAATAATATAAAGCTAACATTCAATTGGAAACTGACCAACACTCTCCTCAATGATAACTTGTTCAAGAAAAAAATAAAGAAAGAAATTAAAGACTTTTTAGAGATTAATGAAAATGAAGCCACAACTTATGGACACAATGAAAGCATTCCTGAGAGGAAAACTCAGAGTTCTGAGTGCCTCCAAAAAGAAACTAGAGAGAGCATACACTAGCAGCTTGACAGCACACCTAAAAGCTCTAGAACAAAAGGAAGCAAATTCACCCAAGAGGAGTAGAAGGCAGGAAATAATCAAACTCAAGGGTGAAATCAACCAAGTGGAAACAAAANGAACTATTCAAAGAATCAACCAAACCAGGANCTNGTTCTTTGAGAAAATCAACAAGATAGATAAACNCTTAGCCAGACTCACTAGAGGGCACAGGAACAGCATCCTAATTAACAAAATCAGAAACAAAAAGGGAGACATAACAACAGATCCTGAGGAAATCCAAAGCATCATCAGGTCCTACTACAAAAGGCTATACTCAACAAAACTGGAAAATCTGGATGAAATGGACAAATTTCTGGACAGATACCAGATACCAAAGTTAAATCAGCATCAGATTAATCACCTAAACAGTCTATCACCTAAAGAAATAGAAGTTGTCAATAATAGTCTCCCAACCAAAAACAGCCCAGGACCAGATGATTTTAGTGCAGAGTTCTAACAGACTTTCAAAGAAGACCTAATTCTAGTTCTTCTCAAACTATTGCACAAAATAGAAACAGAAGGTATTCTACCCAATTCATTCTATGAAGCCACAATTATTCTGATACCTAAACCACGTAAAGACACAACAAAGATAGAGAACTTCAGACCAATTAACCTTATGAATATTGATACAAAAATACTCAATAAAATTCTTGCAAATGGAATCCAAGGACACATCAAAACAATCATCCATCATAACCAAGTAGACTTCATTCCAGGGATGCAGGGAAGGTTTAATATAAGGAAATCCATCAATGTAATCCACTATATAAACAAACTCAAAGGAAAAAAAAACCACATGATCATCTCGGTAGATGCTGAGAAAGCATTTGACAAAATCTAATACCCATCCGTGATAATAGTCTTAGAAAGATCAGGAATTCAAGGTCCATACATAAACATAATAAAAGCAAACTACAGAAAACCAGTAGCCAATATCAAAGTAAATGGAGGGGACCTGGAAGCAATCCCACTAAAATCAGGGACTAGACAAGGCTGCCCACTTTCTCCCTACCTATTCAATACAGTACTTGAAGTCCTAGCCAGAGCAATTAGACAACAAAAAGAGATCAAGGTGATCCAAATTGGAAAGGAAGAAGTCAAAATATCATTATTTGAAGATAATATGATAGTATATATAAGTGACCCTAAAAACTCCACGAGAGAACTCCTAAACCTGATGAACAGCTTCAGTGCAGTAGCTGGATATAAAATTAACTCAAACAAATCAATGGCCTTTCTCTACACAAAGGATAAACAGGATGAGAAAGAAATTAGGGAAACAACACCATTCATAATAGTCACAAATAATATAAAATACTTCAGTGTGACTCTAGCTAAGGAAGTGAAAGATCTGTATTACAAAAACTTCAAGTCTCTGAAGAAAGAAATCAAAGAGCATCTCAGAAGATGGAAAGATGCTCATGGATTGGCAGGATCAACATTGTGAAAATGGCTATGTTGCTGAAAGCAATCTACAGATAGAATGCATTCCCTATCAAAATTCCAAGTCAATTATTCAACGAGTTAGAAAGGGAAATTTGCTATTCATCTGGATTAACAAAAAACCTAGGATAGCAAAAACTCTTCTCAATGATAAAAGAATCTCTGGGGGAAGTACTATGCCTTACCTAAAACTGTACTACAGAGCAATTGTAATAAAAACCTGCATAGTACTGGTATAGTGACAGACAGGTAGACCAATGGAATAGAATTGAAAACCCAGAAATGAACCCACACACCTTTGACAAGAGAGTTAAAACCATACAGTGGGAAAAAAGACAGCATTTTCAACAAATGTTGCTGGCACAACTGGCTGTTATCATGTAGAAGAATGAGAATCTATATATTCTTATCTCCTTGTACTAAGGCCAAGTCTAAGTGGATCAAGGAACTCCACATAAAACCAGAGACACTGAAACTTATAGAGGAGAAAGTAGGGGAAAGCCTCAAGATATGGGCACAAGAGAAAAATTCCTGAATAGAACTCTAAAGGCTTATGCTATAAGATCGAAAATTGTCAAATGGGACCTCATAAAATTGCAAAGCTTCTATAAGGCAAAAGACACTATCAATAAGACAAAAAGGCTACCAACAGATTGGGAAAGGATCTTTACAAATCCTTAATCAGATAGTGGACTAATATCCATTATATATAAAGAACTCAAGAAGACGGACTCAAGAAAAAAAAAATTTAAAAATGGGGCACAGAAATAAACAAAGAATTGTCATCTGAGGAATATCGAAAGGCCGAGAAACACCTGAAAAAAAAAATGTTCAACATCCTTAATCATCAGAGAAATGCAAATCAAAACAACCTTGAGAGTCCACCTCACACCAGTTAGAATGGCTAAGATCAAAAATTCAGGTGACAGCAAATGCTGAAGAGAATGTGGAGAAAGAGGAACACTCCTCCATTGTTGGTGGGACTGCAAGTTTTTAAAACCACTCTGGAAATCACTCTGGTGGTTCCTCAGAAAAGTGGACATTGTACTACTGGAGGATCCAGCAATACCTCCCCTGGGCATATATCCAGAAAATGTTCCAACTGTTAATAAGAACACATGCTCCACTATGTTCATAGCAGCCTTATTTATAATAGCCAGAAGCTGGAAAGAATCGCAATGTCCCTCAACAGGGGAATAGGTACAGAAAATGTGGTACATTTGCACAATGGAATACTACTCAGCTATTAAANACAATGAATTTATGAAATTCCTCGGCAAATAGATGGATCTGGAGGGGATCATACTGTTTGAGGTAACCCAATCACAAAAGAACTCACATAGTATGCACTCACTGATAAGTGGATATTAGCCATGAAACCTAGAATACCCGAGATACAATCTGTAAAACACATGAAACTCAAGAAGAAGGAAAACCGAAATGTGGACACTTTGCCCCTTCTTAGAATTTGGAACAAAACTCCCAATGGAAGCGGTTACAGAGACAAAGTGTGGAGCTGAGATGAAAGGATGGACCATCCAAAAACTGCCCCACCAAGGGGTCCATCCCATAATCAGTCACCAAATGCAGGCACTATTGCATACGCCAGCAAGATTTTTGTTGAAAGGACCCTGATATAGCTGTCTCTTGTGAGGCTATGCCAGTGCCTGGCAAAAACAGAAGTGGATGCTCACAGTCAGCGATCGGATGGAACACAGGGCCCCCAATAGAGGAGCTAGAGAAAGTACCCATGGTTCTGAAGGCGTCTGCAACCTTATAGGTGTAACAACAATATGAACTAACCAGCATCCCCAGAGCTCCTCTCTCTAGTTGCATATGTGACAGAAGATGGTCTAGTCAGCCATCATTGGGAAGAGAGGCCCCTTGGTCTTGTAAACTTTATATGCCCCAGTACAGGGGAACACCAGGGCCAAGAAGGGGGAGTGGGTGGATAGGGGAGCAGGGAGGAGTGTATAGGGAACTTTGGGGGTAGCATTTAAAATGTAAATGAAGTAAATACATAATAAATATTGGAAAAAATTAAGAACAACATGCCACACTTTCAAGAATAAGAAGTAGGCCATGAAGCTGCAGAACTTTCCCACTGTTTCTGTTTTCTAAGAAAGACACCCCTTGTTCAAACATATGCCATGCCTGCCAAAATATGAAATATACTGTACTCCCAAGGGCTTCCTTCTCTATATCAGTGTCCCCTCTCCTTGACACTATCCACAAATCCCCCTTCTTCCTTTTCTCCCTAGCCCACAATGTGGATGGAGTCCTCATGCTCAACAATAGAACACGTCTAGCACCAGAAGTCAAGCCCACAAGTCTGGTGGAGACTCCCTACTCAACCACACACCTCACAGACTGGAAGACCAGAACAGAAGAAGCAAAAAAAAAAACACATCAAATAAAGACAAATATAAAATTGTTGCCTAGACCTATAATCACCCCAAACCTGGATTCTAAAATGTCAGAATAAGAACACAATCAACCACATCCATGGAAATAGGTCCACCCAGAGCACATCTATTCTACTACAGTAAACCCAAACTATTTCAAGAGAGCTAAGGCACAATAAACAGACCTTAAATCAAAATTTATAAAGAGGTTATAGATGCTTAAATAAGGAGCAAATAAATTGCTTAAAGGAAAAGATAAACTGAAAAAATTAAGGATATTTATAAATCCTCTAAAGAAAGTCAAGAAAAAAACCAAGCAGTTGAAAGAAATGAAGAAAATTGATCAAGACCTGAAATAAAAATAAAGCAATAAAGAAGACACAAAATGAGGGAAATCTGGAAAAGAAAAATCTATGTAAACAAAGACCAAACAATTACAAGCATCAGCAACAGAATACAAGAGATAAAAGTGATAATCTTGGATGAAGATATGATAGAAGAAATAGATACATCAATCAAAGACACTGTTAAATTTAAAATGTTCCCTACAAAGTATCCAGTAAGTCTGGGACACTATGAAAAGAACAAATCTAAGACTAATAGGAATAGTAGAAGGAAAAGATTTCCAGCTCGAAGTCACAGAAATGATTTTCATGACAATCAGAAAAATATCCCAACCTACAGAATAAGATGCCTATAAAGGTACAAGAAGCTTACAGAACACCAAATAGATGGATCAGAAAAGAAAGTCCCCTAACCACATAATAACCAAAGCATTAAATATACAGAACAAAGAAAGAATATTAAAAACCTCATTGGAAAAAGACAAGTAACATATAAAGGGAGAATTATTAGAATTACACCTGACTTCTCAACAGAAACTATAAAAGCCAGACGGGCCTGGGCACCTTGTCCTGAAGACTCTAAGAGACCATAGAAACAAGACCACATTACCATACCCATGAAACTTTTAGTCACCATAGATGGAGAAAACAAGATAGTTCATTGTAAAGTCAAATTTAAACAATATCCATCTATAAATCCAACATTACAAAAGCTACTAGAAAGAAAACTCCCACTCAAGCAAGTTAATTATACCCATGAAAACACAGGAAATAATCTCACATGAGCAAAACCAATAAAAATGAAGTATGCATACACATATACCACACACACACACACACACACACACACACACACACACACTACCAACAACAACCACAACAACAAAATACAAAATAACAGGAATTAACAATCAGTAGTTATTCATATCTCTCAGTGCCAATGAACTCAATTCTCTCTATAAATATACAGGGTACGAGAATAGATGGAAAAATAGGATATATCCTTCTGCTGCCTGCAAGAAATACACCTTAGTAATGACTACTATTGTAGATCCATACTCATGAATTCAGCATTTGTGTGAGCGGGTGTGGCAGCAATCTCAAGGCGCCTGGGATGGCTGCCAAGACTCATTGACTCGCGCCTGACTTCCTCATTCACCCCAAGTAAGCCACATCCACTGTGAGAACTGCACAGGTGCACCATGTTGCAAGATCAGACCATCTGACAGGCAATGATGCTGGCCAATGAACTTGTGATATGCAGACTGAGCTGATGGGGCATGGTAGATGGGTTATTTAAGGGCTTGTCTTTTTTTCCCCGCATGCATGTTGTAAGGTTCCTGAATAAACTGCTTTGAGAAGAACTTTGTGTCGTCACTCCTTTCTGATGGTTGGACACAGTAGCAACAAGTGGTGGCCTGTATGGGGACCCTCTTCAGCTCATTCAGAACTCATCACAGTCAGGGCAGCTAGCTGGCAAGTTCCCAGGTAAGTGGGGCAAGTTAATTTCTTGAATTGAGACTATAAGGTTCCCGGCTTTGGGACAAGTTTCACCAAGCACAGAGAACTTTTTTCAAGCCATGAAAGAGACTGCGACATGGTTTCTGTTGTCAGGTCATCTCACTTTGCCTAGTTGGGAGAAGTTAGGAAGAGATCTGAAGTTTGTGGAGGAACAGGGGGTGTTATCTACTGGGGTACTGCCTGTTTGAAAGTTAGTGCAGAGCTGCATTGAAGACAAAAAAAGATGTGGCACGGAGTTACAAAAGGGCAGTAGAGCATTAGAACAGATTAGAGAGGAACACTGCCAAAAGTCTGAGGCCAGAGAAAGCTCTAGTGAGGGAGAATTGTCAGAAGGCGAGCTAGAAAGCATTGCTGATAGCCTAGAAAAAGTGAAACTAAAAGTGGAAACCTCAGGGCCAGGGCCGCCACAAACCAACTGTCTTATGCTTCTAATGGGGAGTCATAGCAAAGCCTGCACCCAGAGGCTTGGAGGGAGCTCCGAGCCCAATGCTTCCCTGTATTTCAGGATGCCCAGGGCAGTTGCTTCCACGAGCCACTTGACTTGAAGGTTATCCAAAGATTAGCTGGAGGGGTTCGTGTGTATGGTGTTAGCGCTGCTTATGTAGGAGCACAATTAGAGTCCTTGCATCATTACTGTCTGACTCCAAGTGATTGGCAGAATCTGGCCAGGGCCTGTTTGTCATCAGGCCACTATTTGGATTGGAAGGCATTTTTACTGAATTTGCCACCAAAAAGGCTGCGATAAATGCTGTCAATGGGCAGCCACCATGGGATCAGGACATGTTACTTGGGCAGGGGAGATTTGTAGCAGCTCAAATTAATTATCTCATATAAGTATATGAGCAAATCAATAAGATAAGAACTAAGGCATGGAAGTCTCTACCTAATAGAGGGGAAGTGAGTGGGAACTTGACCAAGATTGTTCAAGGACCCACAGAGCCATTTGCAGACTTTGTGGCTTGTTTAATAGAGGTAGGAGGCCATGTTTTTGGAGATCCTGATACTGCCATGCCACCACTAAAGCAGCTGATTTTTGAGCAATGTACCAAGGAATGCAGGAAAGCAATTAATCGGTACAAGCATAAAGGATTAGAGGTCTGGATGAAAATATGCAGAGAATTGGGAGGACCCCTTTCTAATATCGGTTTGGCCACTGCTGTCGTGCAAATGTCCCAAGGAAGAGACTGTCAAAAGAATATCAACTGCTTTAAATGAGGGCAGCCTGGTCATATGAGGCACCAATGTCCTCAAATGAGCGGCTCAGGAACCAACAGCCTAAGATGCCTGGATTTTGCCCTAAATGCAAAAAGGGAAACCAATGGGCAAATGAGTGTAGGTCAGTGAAAGATATATATGGACAGCCCTTCAATGCTGGAAACAGTGGAGCCAGGCCAAAAAACTTGATGAGGGGCCCCCAACCCCAGGGCCCGCAAATATATGGGGCAGTAACCGAGGGCTGGCCCAGTTTGAAACCTCCAATGCAATGAAGTCACCCAGGAGAGCAACAAAAGGGAGTGCAGGACTCCACCTCATTTTCGCCACCCAAGTCATATTGACCCCATGTATGGGAATTCAGTTGGTGGATACAGATTTTCAGGGTTCCATACCATCTAATATGGTGGGGTTGGTCTTAGGAAGAAGCTCTGTTACTATGCAAGGATTGATAGTCCACCCAGGAGTGATTGATTTGGATTTTACTGGAAAAATTAAGATTATGGTATCTTCCCCTAGAGGCATCATTGCTATTTCTCCTGGTAATAGGGTAGCTCAGTTACTCATTCTGCCCAGTTGCCACTCTCAGTTTCCAGCAAAAGACTCTGAGTGAGGAAGTAAAGGATTTGGCTCTACTGGAGATTCTACTATATTTTGCTCCTTAGATCTTGATACCTGACCCTTATTAAAGCTTATCATTGAAGGAAAGTCTATATCTGGCCTCCTAGATACAGGTGCTGATCGTAGTATCATCAGTACCAAAGATTGGCCTTCTGGATGGCCCAGACAACAGTCAGAACAAACTTTGAGAGGACTGGGATATGCTCAGATGCCCAAGATGAGCTCTCACTTCTTACATTGGAAGGATGAAGAGGGGTATTCTGGACAGTTCCAGCCTTATGTGCTAGCAGTTCCAGTTTCTTTATGGGGCCGTGACCTGATGAAAGAAATGGGTTTTGTCTTAACAAATGAAGGATGCTATAGCAAAAAGGCCCGCGATGTTATGATGGACATGGGCTATGTCCCTGGGAGAGGATTGGGAAGGAGCCTACAGGGAGAAATCTCCCCTGTGGTTGTGCAAAAAATGGATGACCGAACTGGACTGGGTTTTTTCTAGGGGCCACTGAGGAGGCATTACCCATTATATGGAAGACTGAGGATCCAGTACGGGTTCCTCAGTGGCCACTCCCTTCAGAAAAATTGAAGGCTGCCCAGGAGCTGGTACAAGAACAGCTGGAATCGGGCCATATACAACCTTCGACATCTCCCTGGAATACTTCAATACTTGTTATAAAGAAAAAATCAGGAAAATGGAGACTTTTACATGATTTGAGAGAAATAAATAAGCAAATGATTTTAATGGGACCAGTACAGAGAGGGCTGCCGTTGCCTTCTGCCTTGCCCAGGAATTTGCCCATTATAGTCTTAGATATCAAAGATTGTTTTTTCTCTATTCCTTTATATCATAAAGATACAGTCAGATTTGCCTTTACTTTCCCTTCTCAAAATCATGCCGAACCTGATAAAAAATTTGAATGGACAGTTTTGCCACAAGGGATGGCGAACAGTCCCACTATGTGTCAACTATACGTTGATGCTGCCTTGAAAGGTGTTAGACAGAGATTTCCAAAAGTCAAATGTTATCATTATATGGATGACATTATATGGATATCAGTATATGGATGGCTCCCATGGAAGAGTTACTTGATGAAGCATATAACTTTGTGGTGGCACAGTTGAAGGAAAGAAATTTAGCAGTGGCCCAAGAAAAGGTACAAAAGGATATCATAGTGAATTATTTAGGAACAAAAATAACAGCAGAACAAGTGTTCCCTCAAAAGATCCAAATTCGTACAGATGGATTATGTACCTTAAATGATTTTCAAAAGTTACTGGGGGGATATTCAATGGGCCCGACCCTACCTCTCTTTGACCAATAAACAATTTTAGCCATTATATGACATTCTACCAGGTAATACAGACTTAAATTCTCACAGACATCTTACTGATGCTGCCAGAGCAGCTGTGCTTCTGGTAGAACAGAACATTCAGGAAGCTGCCTTGAAATGCAGAGATGAGTCCAATCCCGTTGTCTTGTGTATCCTGCAAACAGAAGCACGACCCACTGGGGTTTTGTGGCAATGAGCTCCTTTGTTATAGATACATCCAAAAATTTCCCTAGCTAAAACTTTTGTTTACTATCCAGCCTCCATGGCTCAATTGTCTATGATTGGTATCCAACATTGTATGCAGTATTTTGGCATTCAACCTGGAAGCCTATCCATTCCATATACTGCCATGCAGATAGAAGTATTATCAGCTACAGTGGATGATTGGGCCATTTTGAGGTTTAGCTTTCAGGGTGTCTTAGTCAGGGTTTCTATTCCTGCACAAACATCATGACCAAGAAGCAAGTTGGGGAGGAAAGGGTTTATTTGGCTTACATTTCCATACTGCT
>NC_034592.1:24184372-24214516 GCF_900095145.1 Mus pahari
TTGCTCAGTCCACTCTCTTATAGAACCCAAGACTGCCAGCCCAGAAATGGCACCACCCACAAGGGGCCCTCCCCACTTGATCACTAANTGAGAAAATGCCCCACAGCTGGATTTCATGGAGGCATTTCCCCAACTGAAGCTCCTTTCTCTGTGATAACTCCAGCTGTGTCAAGTTGACACAAAGCTATCCAGTACACAGGGCCTAATAGATAATCATTTTCCTAAAGACCCACTTTTACAACTGGTTAAAGCACATCCTGTAATTTTTCCTCGTATTACTTCTAAATCCCTTTGCCATATGCTCCTCTTATCTTTACAGATGGTTCTAAAACAGGATATGGAGCATATTTAATAGCAGGGTCACCACCAGTTACTATTCATTCCCCCCCCCTGCGTCTCCATAAGTTATTGAGTTGTAAATCATGATTAAAGTATTTGAATTAATTCCAGGCCCTTTTAATTTGATTTCTGATAGTCAGTATGTCGTAAATATGCTGCAATGTTTAGAGGTTGTAGGCAAAGTAAATTTAAAATATACCATTGGAGAATTAGTCATAATATTGCAAAAACTTATTTTGAATAGGCAATCACCCTTCTTCGTTCAACATATTCGTGCTCATACTGGATTGCCAGGACCTCTTGCAGAAGGGAATGATAGAGTGGATAAAGCTTCCAGGGCATGCATGGCCTTTTTAACTGCCTCACCTATTGATTTGGCAAGTGATTTTCATTCACATTTTCATGTAAATTCCAAAACCTTGTCCTCACAATTTAAAATTTCTCAAGCAGAGGCGAGAGATATTGTGTAAAGGTGTCAAACCTGTGCCTCTTTATTGCCTCAAGTGGGTATGGGGGTCAATCCACGAGGGTTGCATCCCTACACTTATGGTAGATGGATGTTACCCATTTTTCTGAATTTGGAAAGTTAGAATATCTTCATGTTTCCATAGACACAGCTTCTGGCATTAATTTTGCCTCCTTGCATACAGGAGAGAAGGCACACCATGTTATTACACATTGTTTTGAAGTTTGGGGTGCCTGGGGACAGCCTAAAGAACTAAAAACTGATAATGGGCTGGCTTATATTTCTGCCTCTTTTGTTTCCTTTTGCAATATGATGGGTATCCATTTGATCGATGGACTACCATATAACCTTCAGGGCCAAGGCATTATTGAATGGGACCATCGTACCTTAAAAGAATGTTTACTTAAACAAAAGGGGGAAATTGCCTCTGGTTCCACACCAAGAGAGAGATTAGTCATTGCCCTTCTTACCTTGAATTTTTTGAATGAGAATAAACAAGGACATGTTGCAGCTGAGTGACACATCAATCCTGATGTTTCTCAAAAAGGCAAGGCATGTGGAAGGATATTTTAACTGGTTGTTGGAAGGGCCCTGACCCAGTGTTGGTTTGGGCGAGAGGGTCTGTGTGTTTCCTCAGGATCATCAACAGCCATTGTGGGTCCCAGAACATTTGACCAGAGTGGTTCAACCAGACCAGCAGAGAGATGATAAGGATGTGGATGCCCCTCTGGATGGGGATGCTCCCAGTAATGAAGACTGAAGACCAGCGTTGGAGAATCCTGTCTGTGTTTCCTAGGCCCATTCATTTGATGCATTCATCACAAGTATTTTTCCAGTTTTCTGCTTCCAATGCCCCTCTGTTATTGCCCTTTTTGCCTTGAGATGGAGTGATTGCCTCAGTGCAGGAGCCAATAGCTTTTTGATGGGATTACTGTGTTTTCAAATGATTAGGAATATTTCTCAAACCAGTTCATGTGTTCAATTATATAATCAGACAGGAGGTTGGTTTGATTTAGCTTTTAATAGTTCCACTAAGGCCAATGCCACTTGGATTCAGGGGTGTGGCCTGCTGTTGTATCTACGGGCAATGGAACTATTCCTTCTCAACCAAGCTGGGCTCCCTTTTTGTAAGGGTACCCACGATTCTCTTCCTCCATGGACTAGATGCCAATCTAGAAAAGTGAGATGAATGGTGAAGGGTTTCTTGTCATTTTCCCCATATATTGATACAGTTCACAATGGTACCTTCCCAGGGTTTAATTGGACGTATCAAAATCCTTCTCAGGTCGGAGCTAGTAACCCATTTAATGTATGGCTCTTATGTGGGGTTAATGGAAGTTGTACAGATATTTCTCCTATAGCGATGTTAGAGGGAGGGGCCTGGGACAATTCAAGTTTTTCTTGGAATGGTGCAGAAGTGTTTGAACCCTCTGTTCAACAATTTGCCAAAGGGCAGAATAATTCTTTTAAGGCCACACCTGTATGTGTTTGACCCCTGTTTATCTTTGTTGTATATAATGATAGTATTAATAGTAGTGATATTTTATGTATTAATGTTAGTTGTCTTTATACTATGTGTTGGATTGCATCCATGCATCATTTAGCTATTGTGGCTAGGATGCCTCGCTTTGTACCCTGGCCAGTTTCAGCTCTGTCTGCTATGACCTTGTTTAGAGCTAAAAGAGATTTTGGTATTGCTGCAGCTATTGTTACTGCTACTGCCTTTTCTGCTACCACAGCCACAGCTGCAACCATATCCCTACACATAAATTCTACCCGAGTTGATGCATCAGTAGCTGCAGGATTTGCCAACTGGATCACCATGTCTGTTTCTCATCTGAAGGAATGGGCTGGGATAGGTGGACTCGCTCTGTGTCTGTCGCTGATTAGTGGCCTGGCATTTTGGTGCATCTGTTGTATACAGTTTCATCAGCAAAGAACCCAAGCCTTGATGATACAGGCTTTTTCAACAGTGGAAACAGGACAATCTTCTCAAGTGTGGCTTGGCATGCTAGAGAAGTAGTCAAAGACAGGTAAGACTCCCTGGGTGTGTCACCAACCTAAGACAGGGATCAAACCAAGGCTTTTTGTCTCCCAATGATGGGTAAGGGACATTACTGCAGGGGGCAACCTAAGACAGGCATTCTCTCTGCCAAATATATAAAAAGGGGAGAATTGTGAGGAGCGGGTGTGGCAGCGATCTCAAGCCACCTGGGACAGCTGGAAAGTCTCATTGACTAGTTCCTGACTTCCTCATTCACCCCAAATAAGCCACATCCACTGTGAGAACTGCGCAGGTGCACCATGATGCAAGATCGGACCAACTGACAGGCAATGATGCTGGCCAATGAACTGGTGATACCTGGACTGGGCTGATGGGGTGTGGTAGATAGATTATTTAAAGGCTCACGATTCTGAGCTTGGGGTTGTCTTTTTTTGCATGCATGTTGTAAGGTTCCTGAATAAACTGCTTTGAGAAGAACGTTGTGCATTGCTCCTATCTGCTGGTCGGACATGGTAGCGACAAGCATTTACAATAGCCAGGAAATTGAACCAGCTAGAGATCTATCAACAGCTGAGTGAATAAAGAAAATGTGACCTATGAAAAAAAATAATAAATGAAACATGTATGAACATTGCAAAAGAAAGAAAGAAAGAAAGAAAGAAAGAAAGAAAGAAAGAAAGAAAGAAAGAAAGAAAGGAAGGAAGGAAGGAAGGAAGGAAGGAAGGAAGGAAGGAAGGAAGGAAGGAAGAAATATACTTTAGCATCAGAGGTTGACATTACCTCAGAGTAAAGGGTTGGAAAAGATTTTCTGAGCAAATGGACCTAAGAAGCAAGCTTATGTAGCCATTTTAATATACAAGAAAATACATTTCAAACTAAAATTAATGAAAAGTGATAGGGAAATCCCCTTGGCAATGGACAAAGGGACACCTTCCTGATAGTAGTGCTCTCATAACAGTCAGAGGCAAAGCAGTTCACAGTACTTTGTTCATCTCAGCTTGATGCCATGCTTGGTGACCAAAGCTGTTTTATGCTTATAATCCACAAAAATCAAATCAAATCAAATCCAGGAAGCTCAGCACAGGTGGAGGAAGACAGAGATCTGTGTTCAGCCATACCACTCCTGTTGAGATGATAGCAAAGAAAGATACCCATGGACTTCCTCCAAGCCACATGTCAAGGGTGGTCCATAGACACATAGAGCCCTGCCTACCTGCAGTATTGGAGGATGAAGACAGAGAGAAACCTGTAGGCCTCCATGCCACCTACATGCCTGCCTCTCAGCACGTGGCACAGGAAGGCCATACATACCCACTTGCTGCCATGCCACATAACACAGATGGAGAATGTCACCCAAGGGTCTGCCATCCTCATTGACAACCTGCAGTGGGAGCCACCATAATGTGCAAGAATGTGGTGTTCAGATGGGAAAAAAAGGAGGTAAAGCAGCTTGGGCATTATGAAGAGAGATGGGACTGTAGACTTGAGAGTGGAGAGGAGTATCTTCTTTAAGTGGCCAGCCCCACCACCTGAAGCCATGGTGAGGTCTCAACCTGAGCTAAGGCTGAGAACCATATCTGAGCTGTGTCTATGCAGCAGCAGCAGGGGTCAGTGTAGTTGTCTGAGCTTCATATTATCACTAGAGAAAATGGGATGTTCCTGGTCAGGGTAGCCTCTGGTAATCCTGTGTATGTCAAGGGTCTGTGCAGATCTGGCCCTACCCCTCACTAGCTGCCACACTCTGGAGAGCTAACCCCATCTTTAATTTGTGGCAGCACTCTGGAGAGCAGTCCCTGCACATTGCCTGGGCAGCTAGAGCTGGCCCTGATGGCAGGGGTGTGGGTGAGCTGGGTCAAAGGGCATGAGTGTGGAAAAGCTGACTTTGCCACTCATCTGCTGTGGGGTGGCATGGGTACATAGATGATGCCACCCCACCTCCACCCCTTGCCACCTCTGGCAGTTGGGAAAGCTGCACACAGGGCCATTAGTGTAGGAGAGCTAGTCCTGACCTTCACCAGCTACAGAACTCAGAAAAGCAGGTCCTGCACCTTGTATGGTTAGCACAGTAGGACTAGCCCTGTTCAAGGGGGCAAGGTGAGCCAATTCCAAAAGAAAGACCATCAGAGAGTTGACCCTGCCACTCATCTGAAATGAGGTGTCATAGGTCCAGCAGTGATATCCTTTCCCCCTTCACCTCTTGCTACCTCTAGTATTCATGGAGCTGACCCTCAGAGCAAGAGAACAAGAGAACTGGCCCTGCCACATCACTGGCTGGTGGAATAGGGTGGCCTAGATGAAGCAATACTGAAAAGCTCACCTTGGTAGTTTGGATAAGGGAGAGTCAGTACACTGAAGGCTGCCACCCAGGACAAGATTCAGAGCTCTGAGTTGGACCATACCAAAATCAATATCATCTTCAAACAGTTGAGAAGAATAAAAGGACCAATTCTGCTGATTCGAAGCTACAGGATCTACATGTTTCTCAGGGCAGCAAATGTATAACTGGGAGGAATCCCAGAGAGAATCCAACATTGATGGTGTCAAAGACCAATAAATCATTACAATGAATCATTTGCAAGATAAGATGTGTGAACAGAGGGATACACTGGGGACACATTGTGACATACTAGAGCTTCCACTACAAGATGTTTTCTATGATTTGTTTTTTTTATTAATCATTTTATTCATTAAACATTTCAAATAATATCCCCCTTCCTGGTTACCCCACCACAATTTCCCATCCCATCTCCAAACTCCCCTCCCTTTTGCCTTAAGGAGGGTGCTCTTCCACCCACTCACCCACTCCCACCTCACCCATTTAGCATCCCCCTACACTGGGGCATGAAACCCCCACAGGACCAAGGACCTCCCTTCCCATTTATGTCAGATAAGGACATCCTCTGCTCCATATGTATCTGGAGCCATGGATCCCTTCATGTATACTCTTTTGTTGGTAGTTCAGTTTCTGGGAGCTCTGGGTAGTCTGGTTAGTTGATGCTGTTCTTCCTATGGGGTTGCAACCCCATTCAGCTCCTTCAGCCTTTCACCTAGCTCTTCCACTGGGGTCCCTAGGCTTAACCCAATGGTTGGATCTGAGTATCTGCATCTATATTGGACAGGTGCTGGTAGAACCTCTCAGGGAACAGCCATACCAGGCTACTGTCAGCAAGTGCTTCTTGGCATCAGCCATAGTGTCAGGGTTTGATGTCTGCAGATTGGATGGATCCCTAGATGGAGAGGTTTCTGTATAGCCATTTGTTCAGTCTCTGTTCCACTTTTTGTTCCTGTCTTTCCTTTGGAGAAGAACATTCTGGGTTAAAAATTTTGAGACTGGTGAGTGACCCCACACCTCAAATGGGGACTATGCCCATGTAGTCTCTACAGGTTCTATCCTCCCTTGTTTTGTTTTTTGACTAAAGTTATCCCCATTGGGTCCTGGGAGCCTCTTGCTTTCCTGTGTCTGGGTCTTTCTACTGGCTACCCTCAGTTCCTTATCCCCCACTGCCACATGCCTCTGTATTTCTCTCCTCTCCCTTCCCACATTTGATCCTGCTAGCTTTTTCCCTCCCCATCCTCTTTCCCTGCCTGGTCTTTCCCTCCTTCTACCTCTTGTGATTATTTTGCTTCCCCTTCTATGTAGGATTGAAGCATCCATACTTTGGTCTTCCTTCTTCTTAAGCTCCATATGTTTTGTGGGTTGTATCATGAGTATTCTGAGCTTTGGGGCTAATATCACTTATCAGTGAATATGTACCATATGAGTTCCTTTGTCTCTGGATTACCTTACTCAGAATAGTATTTTCTAGTTCCAGCCATTTGCCTGCAAATTTCACGGAGTCATTGTATACAAAGAACTAAAGAAGTTACATTCTATATAACCAAATAACCCTATTAAAAATGGGTACAGAGATAACTAAAGAATTATCAACTGAGGAATCTCAAATAGCTGAGAAGCACTTAAAGAAATGTTCAACATCCTTTGTCATCAGAGAAATGCAAATCAAAACGTCCCTGAGATTCCATCTCGCACCAATCGAAATTGCTAAGATCAAAAACGCAGATGACAGCAGATGCTAGCAAGGATGTGGAGGAAGAGGAACACTCCTCCATTGCTGGTGGTTCTTCAGAAAATTGGAAATAGTTCTACCTACAGACCTAGCTATACCACTACTGGGGATATACCCAAAAGATGCTCCATCATATAACAAGGACACATATTCCACTATGTTTATAGCAGCCTTATTTACAATAGCCAGAAGCTAGACACAACCCAGACAGATGTCCCTCAACAGATTAATTTATATAGAAAATGTGGCACATTTACACAATGAAGTACTTACTCAGGTATTAAAAAGAATAACTTCAGGCTGGTGAGATGACTCAGTGGGTAAGAACACTTACTATTCTTCTGAAGGCCCTGAGTTCAAATCCCAGCAATCACATGGTGGCTCACAACCACCTGTAATGAGATCTGATGTCCTCTTCTGGTGAATATGAAGTCAGCTACAGAATATTTATATATAATAATAAATAAATCTTTTTAAAAAACCCAATGACTTCATTAAATTCCCTTTGTTTTTTCTTTATGAATATTTTTTTTTCATTTTGTTGGGGAAGTTGCAAGAGTGATGAGTGGATATGTGGGGACAGGAAGACAACTTCCTAGACAGAATACCAATTGACAGCACTAAGATAAACAATTAAGAAGTGAAACCTCATGAAACCGAAAAGCTTTTCTAAGGAAAAGGATACCATCAGTAGGACAAAATGGCAGCATATAAAATGGGAAATATCTTTATCAACCCCATATCTGACTGAAGGTTGATATTCAACATATATAAAAAACTCAAGAAACTAGACAACAACCAACAAAATGATGCAATTAAAAACGGGTACCGATCTAAACAGAATTCTCAACAGAGGGACCCCAAATGCCTGGAAAGCACTTAAAGAAATCTATTGACAGTGTCCTTTGCCTTATAGAAGCTTCTTAATTTTATGAGATCCCATTTGTCAATTCTTAATCTTAGAGCATAAGCTATTGGTGTTCTTTTAAGGAAATTGTCCCTTGAACACATGTGCTTGAGGCTCTTACCCACTTTGCCCTCTATAAGTTTCAGTGTACCTGGATTTATGTGGAGGTCCTTGATCTGCTTGGACTTGAACTTCGTACAAGGAGATAAGAATGGATCGATTTGCATTCTTCTGCATGCTAACAGCCAGTTGAACCAGCACCATTTGTTGAAAATGTTGCCTTTTTTCCATAGGATGGTTTTAACTCCTTACTGCAACCAACAAATTGGGGAAAAATCTTTACCAATCCTACATACAATAGAGGACTAATATCCAATATATGCAAAGAACTCAAGAAGTTAGACCCCAGAGAACCAAATAACCCTACTAAAAAATGGGGTACAGACCTAAACAAAGAATTCTCAACTAAGGAATACCGAATGGCTGAGAAGCACCTAAAGAAATGTTTACCATCCTTAGTCATCAGAGAAATAAAAATCAAAACAACCCTGAGACTCCACTTTACACCAGTCAGTATGGCTAAGATCAAAATCTCAGGTGACATCAGATGCTGCTGAGGATGCCGAGAAATAGGAACACTCCTCCATTGCTGGTGGGATTGCAAGCTGGTACAACCAGTCTGAAAATCAGTTTGGTGGTTACTCAGAAATTTGGACATAGTACTACTAGAGGACCCAGCTATACCACTCCTGGGTATGGGCCTGAGTACCAGAGGCCTTCCAAAGAGATCTTTGGCCAGGCCTGGTGTGAGGGTTCCTGCAAAGGGAAGCAAGTGCTGGCAGGAAGGGGAAGTTGCTTCCTTGCTTCCACTGCAGTGGTCAACTCCACCTCCATCTCTGCCATGTCATGCCATAATTCTGTGAACTGAGTCAGGTCAGGCTGGGCCTCTGAGAAGCCAACTAGTCAATGAGGAGTGTGGCAGAGCCTCAGGCAGCACTTCAGGAGAGCAGAACCCTTCCCAAGTGTTACAGTTCTTAGGATCAAGTCTCGGATGATGGAGTAGTTCTCACACCTCTAATCCTTCTGGATAGGATTCTTATATACAGTTTAAGGATGGAAAGGGTCTGACAACAGTTACTTTTCATTGGTTTGGTCTGAGAGCTTTGGGGAAACTTATTTGCATGTGGGTGGGCTTGGTGCTGCACCTATTTGAGTGATGGCCACATATATCTCTGCAGGGGGGCTGTGGGAGGCTGAAGCTATGTGACAGGAGTCAGAGACCCAGGACATGTCACTTAACACCTACTATCCCATGCAGGTAGAAGTCGCCACCCATTGGGTCACTGGGGGTTCCAGGCCTTTGCTTGACTGAGGACAAGACTCTCTGTGCACAGCCCATTGCCCCACATGTGGGCACATACCAAGAAGATGCTCCAACATGTAATAAAGATACATGTTCCACTATATTCATAGCAGCCTTATTTATAATAGCCAGAAGCTAGAAAGAACCCAGATGTCGCTCAACAGAGGAATGGATACAGAAAATGTGGTATATTTACACAATGGAATACTACTCAGCTATTAAAAACAATTTCATGAAATTTTTAGGCAAATGGATGGTACTAGAAAAGAGCATCCTGAGTGAGGTAACCCAATTAACAAAAGAACACACATAATATGCACTTACTGATAAGTATATATTATCCCAGAAGCTTGAAATACCCAAGATAAAATTCACAGACCAAATGAAGCTCAAGAAGAACTAAGACAAAAGTTCGGTCCTTTTTTTTTTTTTTTTTTTTTTTTTTTTTTTGTGACCCCAATCAAGTCTGAGGCTGAAGGCAAATTTTTATTTTCCAACCCACTTTTTATACCATTTTAATTACATGCAAGTATTTTGGGCAAGAAATACAATAAGGAACTAGTAACAAAGCAGCAGTATGATAAGGAACTACTAACATGACAGTTGTTAAAAAGGACTTGTCATAATGACTGAAATACTTGAGCCCACTTCCTCATCCAAGCTCAAAAATCTTTCCTGAGGCCTAGTTCCACCCTAAGACTAAAATTCCTGCCTTATCCTACTTTCCTATCACAGCCTAAAGTTAGATTCTTCCTTGTCATGCCCTAATGTCAGATTCCTGCCTGAGCTTACTTCCTTGTCCTTGGCCAATGTCAGATTCCTGTCTGAAGCCCACTTCTTTGTCCTTAGCCAATGCCAGACTCCTGCCAAGCAGTACCCTAAAAGGCTTTCCACATCTCCCTCTTTTAAATTTAATAAACAAGGCTGAGACTGTCTTAGGTTGTTCTGACAAGAATGCCTCCTTACGCGTCCTCAGGACATGCACAGCTTGTTTATATTATATGAACAAACATGGCCTTTTAGTGTTTGTTATAAACCAACATGGCCTGTTGGCACATGCCTCTGTCTTAGGTCGGAAAGGCCCTTGTGTAGAATCTTACCCATCCTTGGCTTGCCAGCCTGTTAATTTGATAATTCTGTTTGGGGGTTCATTCTCAGTTTCAAGCCATGTACTTGGGCTGCTAACATATTGATGCTGTTAAAGGCAAGCTTTAACATGATGGGCAGGAATAAAGGTATTACCAGGACAAGAAGTGCTAGCATGATCAAGCCATATATGCCATTCTTGAAGCTTGACCAGGATGGAAATACTGACTTCAGGCCATGAATAATCCGATCAGCAACATCAGCAGCATTAAAGCTTAGTGGAGCAGAATTCTTTAAATTCATAATCTCTGTGTGCAAGGCTAAAACATCCAGAGAGGAGTTGGAATTATGCCAAATACCCTGCAAGTGTCTTTGAACCCTTTCCCAATTATAGTGACTACCACTGTAAATTTTAGAAGTGACACAAATCCACTGGTTTTTTGGCATGACAATCAAGATGGCTTCCTACTCTTAAGTACCGAACCTCCTATCTAATAATATGAATAGTATTATAAAAAGAGTCAATTCATTGTTCCAAATGCCTATCTAAATCTTCCTGAATACTCAGGACATTGGTAACATTTTTGCTAAATGATTAACAAATGTAGCTGTCTGTAGTGGCTATTCCTGGTTGTCAACTTGACTATATTTGAAATGAACTACAATCCAGAATTGGAAGGCTCACCAGTGGACCTAATCTGGAGACTGGGAGATAGAAGTTTCTGATCTGGATCTTGGTATGGAGATCTTGAGAAGACAGGGAGATCTCCGAGTCCAAGGTCATCTGGGATTAAAGGTGTGGTGGCACACACCTTTAATCTGGACCACACCTTCTGCTGGGGACCATATAAGCACATTGGAAGAAGGGAGTCTGGCTCTCGCTCTTTCGCCTTCTTGCGGTGTGGGACTCAGCGACTGCTAGATCCTTGGACTTCCATTCACAGCTACTACTGAACCATTGTTGGGATTTGGACTGCAGACTGTAAGTCATCAATAAATTCCTTTACTACATAGAGACTATCTGTAAGTTCTGTGACTCTAGAGAACCCTGACTAATACACTGTCTAAACTTCTTGTGTCAAAGCAATTGTGTCAGTGGTGCTAGCTATTAACTTAACTAAAGCTGCTATACCAGCAAAAATGAAGCCCACTATCCTCTTGTTTCTGCTTAGAGCCTGACTCACTTCTTCCAGTAACTGCAAGTCTTTTTTCAGAATACCATGGTCCTGTAATATTCACAGGCAATAAAACAAAAACTGGTTGATAGACCACCATAACAGACATGCCAGGTTTCAACACACTAATACAATTAGAAAGTGTACAATCAATACAACTTACATTAAATACTGTGGAAGAAACAAAGTAATTTCAACATGACCAATTAATAAAAGATCAGGAGCTTTAACACAAGCATTAACATTTCTTTGAAAACTAGATCCTGTCCCAATCTATTGCTAAAGTGGGATCATAGAGAACTGTAGCTAACTTTCAAAAATGTCTCTAAAGATGTTCAGAACCAGCCTTCCAAATGAAGACTGTTATTTCCAATACTGGATTGATTTCTATACCAGTCCATGATTGAATCACAATAACTCGTCACATTAAAGGAAAGAAAAGATTCATCAAAACTTCTCTTTTTGATTAAGTTTTTGAAGGCAGTTTCCATTCTCCGTGTTTTCTGTCCCACATGGTCTAAAAGCATGAAGCAAGGCAGTTTGTCCAATCTGTTATAGGCAAGCAAAGATGGTTCAGGAATGCATGTCCAATACAGCTTTCCTGTCTCCATTGTCAGGGCACTCAGCAAGCTTACAGGTCAGCATCATTCTTTGTTCCAGCAATAGCATGTCTCACCAATCATTCTGGCAGCTAGTATGCTCCTTCAGCATCCTGAGGAAAAACCACAAACATGCCCTCTTCCCCATATTAAATACCTGATCAGGACCATGCCATGTGCCAGTATGTGGCTCCTTCCATTTTACCTAGGCATAAGTATGCCTGATTGTAGGGTGGCATAGACACTCAGAGAGTTCCTTGGCATCCAAATTTTAAAAATGTTAAAATAAAAAGAACATGATTTAAATAAATTTGTGGCATATGGGGATATAACTCCCCCTTTTTTTATTTCATGAAGATAGTTATACAATACCTGGTTTTCAATACTTTGTGCTTGAGGATTATAAGGAATTACAGTAATGTGTGTAATGTTAAATTGCTGACAGAAGGTCTCAAATGCTTGACTGTAATAGCCACTTACATTATCTGTTTTAATCTGATTTGGAACAACCAGCATAGAGAAACAATATAGGCAATGACTAATTACATTTTTGCTTCTCCTCTTAAAGCAATTGCAACTAGAAAGACTGAAAAGTGTCAAGTCACATGTACATACTTTAATTTTTCAAAATAAAAAATATGAGTAACATCCATTGGCCATAATTGATTAGGTATAAGTCCTCTAAGATTAGCACCATTATGTGGTATAAGTAGAAACTGAGGACATTGAGAACGATTCTTTACAATTTTGACGTGTACATTCTCTAGAAATACCAAATTGCTATCTCAAGCTATTACTATTTTGATGATGTGAAGAATGAAATTGTTTGGCTAATGGTTCCTGTGTAAGGCCTATAACCTTCCTGATATATAAATCTGCTGTGGCATTGCCCTCACTAAGGGGGTCCAGGCAATCCAGTATGAGCTCTTAAATGACCTAAAAAATAAGGAACTGTACATTCTCTGAAATTGAATTGTAGTTGCATAAATAATTGCAAAATTTGAGAATTAGCAAGATCTAAAAAAGGAACAGTTTCAGGTAGTTGTAATCCATGAGCTATCTATTGGCTGTCAGTATACAAATTAAAAGCTCGACTTTTCAGCATTTCAAAAACAGCAGCTATGTAGTTCAATTATTTTTGCTGAAGTGGGGGGGGGAACTCAAGAGAAAGAACATGTGATCCAATCACATATGCTGCCTTCCCATTAGATGAGCCATCTGTAAAATACAGCAAGTGCGTTCTCTATGGACTGCGTGTGTAAGTTTACAGGGAAAACAAAAGCATGCATAGAACCAAATTGTAACAATGTCTTTTGGATAATGATTATCAATTTTGCCTAAAAACAATTGTACATGCAATAGGCCAAATACCAGTATTTTGCAATAACCAATTTAATTGCTGTTTGGAATAAGGAATAAATATTTCATCAGGTTACTTCCCAAAATACTTCTGTGACTCTATCCTACACAGCAGCAGCTTCATAATAAGGTGTTAAAACTTTCTTTGGAGGTGAAGAAAGATGAATCCACATTAACAGTCCCTTTTGCCAAAGGACTGCTGTGGGCATATGAGTTGTAGCAATAATGCAAGCAGCCAACAATTGATCATAGTCTATATAATGTATCTGTTGTTGGCTAATAGCTTCCTCTACTTTCTGCAAAGCTATTCGTCCCTCATCTCTTAATCCTCTAGGGGAATTAGGATTTGCATCCCTCTTGAGGGTATCAAGCAGAGGTTTGAGTTCTCCTGTAGTAAGCTTAAGATGAGGTCTCAGCCAATTAATATCTTCTAATAATTTTTGAAAATCATTTAGAGTAAGTAAATTATCTTTTCTCGTTTGATTTTCTGTGCTGCAATTTGCTTAGGATATAACTTACGTTCCAAATATTGAAAGAAGAATTTGCCTTTGAATCTTTTCTGGAGCAACAACTAATCCCCAAGATTTTAAAGCTTGTTGTATAAGAGCAAAAGTTTGAAGTAAAACCTCCTTAGAAGGATCAGCTAATAAAATATCCATGTAATCAATAATATGCACTGGAAGATTCAAAGTCCTAGCTTCTTGCATTGAAGCAGCGACAAAAAATTTTTTACATAATGTAAGACTATTAGCCATTTCTTGAGGCAAATCTTTCCAATGGTATCACTTCATGGGCTCTTTAAAATTACAAACTGACTAAAAGCAAACCCTTTACAATCATTAGGATGCAATGAATAAAGAACAATCCTCCAAATCCAAAATAATTCTATATGGAGTAGGCAGGCCAGATTGTAATTTCTCTACAAGTTCCATAGTCTCATAAACCTTTCACCAACCCTGCAACAATGTCCACCTGCCGGATTTTTTCTCAATTAAAAATATGTGCGAGTCAGAATCCTGAGCGTGTGCTCAAACTGCAAACTGCAGCCAATGGAACACTGGCAGTCTAACCATAATTTTTAAGTTTCTCTTGTAACACCAGAGCACAACCACAATTTTGGGAAGCAAAATCTAATTTTAACAGTGTAAACAATTCATTCTCTTTAAAACTCAACACCAAAAACATTACTTCCATGTTTTAAGTGTCTCCCTACTTTTGAACTACAGTTAGTGAGCCTGGGTCATTCTGAAATGGCAGCCCAGAGCACACAAGAACTTTGGAAAGCAAAACTCAACCTCCAACAATCCAGTCTCTCCAAAAATAAAAAATCATGTGAATCACCTCCATGCTACAAAGTTTGACTGCCCATTCCTGCACACAAACACAGGAAGGTACAGTCTCCAATACCTCAAAGATACACTGCTCTAAATCCTTTTATAAGTCTGGTTTCTGGGATAAGAATTATATAATATATTACCAAATTTAGGTGTATCTTTAGAGACCTATTTCTGTGGGTTGGCTCATGCCACATGTTGTAGTTCTGAATTACTCCAACCGAGAGTTACCAGTTTTAAGCCAACTTTCTGTTACCAATGTTACAAATTTTTAACCATACCCAATAGCTTATAAGACAATAATCTATAACCAAGGCATGTAAAACATATTTATACTTTTAAAACCATTTAGAAACAAAAATGAAATTGCTGCATACATTTACTTATTTAAACCAGACAAAATTCTTAATTTTTCTAGCTGTAATTTCAAGAGAGGATCTCCTTGTTACCTGTTGAACCCAATAATCACAAGCACAGAGATTTTTGTAGGAAAAACAGCCAGCAGTTCCCTTACCATAGAACTTGAGAAGCTTCTGGTCCCTTTAAGAGTGGCTTTTCAGAGAAGCTCCTGGCAGGGATTCTCCAGCTGTGCAGACTCCTAACTACAGGTGTAGGGCTCCAAAGGCCAACTGATACTGTTTATTTATTTTTTCTTTTGCTCTTTTTTTTTAAATGAGTTAAAACTAAATCAAGGGCTGAACAACCAGCAGATAAAAGTTTTGTCTTTTCTTTTTTTTCTTTTGAATGTGAAACACAGAACAACAATCAATCAAACCACAAAATGAAAACACGGACTTCACATAAAACAGACACTTTTAGTGGACATGGACAGATTGGCACGCCAAGGACAGACAATAGACAGAGAGTAAAGAGAATTAGTCATCCCAAAAGAACCCAGATATCCTACCTAAGAGACCCAGATCCAAGCATTCCTCCAGTAGAAGCCAAAGAGGAGAAGTGACGTGTCCAACCTCCTCCTGTCCCTAGGAGAACTCTAAAATAGCTTACATTCATTTTCCTTCTCTTTCACCAAATCATACCCAGATAGTTGGAGAGTACTGCTTTTTCTCAAACCCGTTCTCTCATGTGTAAATTATCTCTAGTCAGGGTAAAAAGCACCTATGAGGATTAACTTCACTTCTCTAGATTTTCACATAGCTCTAAACACATACACGAAACATATTTTACCTTTACCTTGTCCTTCTACAAGGTTTATTCACCACTGGCCCAAATCTTCTTTACTTTCCTTCGCATGTGCTTCCAATTCCCGAGGTGTCCATCACTGTTCCCTGCTTATTGGAGCTCCAACATTGAGGCACCATCTGACCACACCCGCTCAGTCAGTCAATAGGTTCTCCAGCTCAGGAGTGAGGATTCAAAAGAAAAAAGACAGTTAGACAACATTGCAGCATGATCCCAGTCAAGTCTGAGACTGAAGGTCACTTCTGTCCTTCTTAGAAGGGGGAACAAAATACCCACAGGAGATACAGAGACAAAGTGTGGAACAGAGACTGAAGGAAAGACCATCCAGATACTGTCCCACCTGGGGATCCATCCCATATACAGTCATCAAACCCAGACATTATTGTGGATGCCAACAAGTGTTTGCTTATAGGAACCTGATATATCTGTCACCTGAGAGGCTCTGCCAGTGCTTGACAAATACAGAAGTGGATGCTCTCAGCACAAGGTCCCCAATGGAGGAGATAGAGAAAGGACTGAAGGAGCTGAAGGAGCTTGCAGTCCCATAGGGGGAACAACAATATGAACTAACCAGTATCCCCAGATCTCCCAGGGACTAAACCACCAACCAGAGTACACTTGGAGGGACCCATGGTTCCAGCTGCATATGTAGTAGAGGATGGCTATGTTGGACATCAGTGAGTGGAAAGGCCCTTGGTCCTGAGAATGCTTGATGCTCCAGCATAGAGGAATGTCAGGACAGGGAAGAGAGAGTGGTTGGGTTGGTGAGCAGGGGAAGGAGCGATGGGATAGGGAGTGTTTGGAGAGGAAATTAAGAAAGAGGATAACATTTGAAATATAAAAAAAAAAGAGAGAGTATCTAATAAAAAAGAAATATTCAACATCTTTAGCCATCAAGGAAATGCAAATCAAACTACTCTGAAATTCCTTCTTACACCTGTCAGAATGTCTAAAATCAATAATACAGTGACAGTTCATTCTGGTGAGGATGTGGAGCAAGGGGAACACTCTTCCATTGCTGGTGGGGGTGAAAACTTGCGCAGCCACTATGAAAATCAATATCACAGTTTGTTTGAAAATTGGGAATCAATCTACCTCAAGACCCAGCTATAGCACTCCTGGATATATACCCAAAAGACATGTCATTCTACCACAATGACATTTGCTCAATTGTGTTCAGAGTGGCTTATTCATAATATCTAGAAACTGGAAGCAATCTAGATGAATCTCAACCAAAGAATGAATAATTATTCATTGGAGTATTACTCAGCAGTTTAAAAATTGTGAAATTTTTAAATACATGCAAATACATGCAACTAGAAAAAAGTCATCCATAGCAAGGTAATCCAGACCCAGAAAGTCAAGTGATATTTACTCACTTATAAGTGCATATTAGCTGTTAAATAAAGGATAATCATGCTAGAGAGAAGCTAAGTAAGAGAAGAGTGGGAGAAAGTATTGTAGGAGCCAGAGTAGTTGAGACCACCAAGAGAACAAACTC
This sequence comes from Mus pahari, assembly GCF_900095145.1. Taxonomy (NCBI): domain Eukaryota; kingdom Metazoa; phylum Chordata; class Mammalia; order Rodentia; family Muridae; genus Mus; species Mus pahari. The sequence continues at coordinate 24,201,777 of NC_034592.1, forward strand.
AGAATCAATTAAGCAGGGCCCGTATGGACTACAGAAACCAATTACGAGGTCCTCTGTATATATGCCGTGGTTCTTTAGGTTTCTGTGGGATCCTAACAGTGGGAGTGGTAGTGTCTCTGATTCATTTGCCTGGTCTTGGGACTATTTCCTCCTATATGGTTGCCTTGTTCAGCTTCAATATGACTTAGTGTCTAGCCTTATTTGTATCTTTTTTTGCTGTGTTTAGTTGATATCTCTGGGAGGCCTGATTTTTTCTGAAGTGAAATGGAGGAGCAGTGGATGTAGAGGAGACAGGAAGAGGAGACTGACTACAAGGAGTGGAGGGAAAGGAGGCTGTGGTTGGGAAGTATTGTATGAAAGAAGAATCAATCAATCAATCAATCAATCAATCAATCAATCAATCAATAAATAAATAAATAAATAAATAAATAAATAAATAAGAGAGCTAGAGAGATGGCATAGTGGTTAAGAGCACTGGATACTCTTTCAGAGGACCTGGGTTCAGTTCTCAACACCCACATGAAACTCACAACCATCTGAAACATGGGATCTGGTGTCTTCATCTGTATTCTGTGGCTACCATGCATGTATGTTGACACATAGACCTACATGAAAACCTATATTCATCAATAATAATCAAAAATAAAATAATAAAATTTAGAAGAAATAATTAAGTAGAATTACCCCCACTCAGTCATAAGGACAGGACTTTTTACTATAAAGATAATTGGGGAAATAAATAGCTTTGAAAAGTCTATATGTAAAATTAGGATTAGGAGATAAAATATCTTCATCTTACTATTACTACTATCCATTTTTAAAGATATATAATCTTCATTTCAAAACAAGGGCAAATAGTAACAGGAAAATTAATAGAAATAATTATCTATATAAAAATAAAGAGAAACAAGGTGTGGGTATATTTCAAAGGCAGAGTGCTTACTTAGCATATATGAAAGCCTATGTTTGTTTCCTAGCATTGCAAAAACAATTGAAGTGAAATGTTTAATGTTACTAGTAATGGGAGATACATATAAATTTAGATATTTTTCTTCTTTTGTATTTGTGAAGTTGTTAATGATCCCAACATAATCCTAGATGCCCAACAGTAGTACAGTGTTATTATTTAAGAGGTTAGTCTCTAGATATAAATAGACAGTAGGAGGAATTCTACTCAGATCATTATTCTTACTAGGCACCTATTTTCCCATCTACAAGGGTAATACTGTAGTTTATTTTCTTATTTGTGATCATATAGTCAGGAAGAGTTAACTTTTTAACTAAAGTACAGAAGACAGGACCAGCTTTTCTAGTAGTTGCTGTATGTGAAATGATATAGCTGATATGCTTCATGTAGGCTACCTCAGAACTTTCAGATGATTTGAAGGAGTGTCTCATATTCACATGTTTCTGTTTAGGGAAATCAAAGAAGACCATGATGTCACTTACACTCTGAATTTCTTTTTCCATCTTATTTTAGTGAAGGCAAAAGTTATAAAGTGAGCTGTCAAAAACATGGGTGGGAGTCCCAACGGGCTAGCAAGTCTAGCTAAAGAACATGACAGCAAGTGATTCAGAGTAGCACTCCTGAGACCTGCACCTGGTAGGTAGCTTAGCCCTTGAGGAGAGGAATGCCCCCAGGTCCCCTAGGACCCAGAAAGAGCTGGCTGGAGAACAAGCTCTGCAATGACACTGGGGTTGGCTTTAACAAGTGCTTTGGGAGATGATCTTACAGGAGCCTTTATAGTTCTAAGAAATCCCTGTCATTTTTTGGTCCAAGAAAGCAGAAATTGAGTCATGTACCCTAAGTGTTCTCAAAGATCACTAGACTCAGTGGATGTCTGCCTTACTGACCAAGTCAGAAAAGATCTCTGTCTGGTCTTCACTGAGATGTTCCCAACTAAAGGAGAAAACTTGAGAATTTGAAGATGCTTGAGTTTGATGCACACTGTGACAGGTGAGGACCAGAAAGGATCATCTTTGCCTTCATTCATACTTGGATGCACACACACACACACACACACACACACACACCTTGCTCCCAAAACAGGTAGCCATTTTAGGGGTATGAAGTCTGAGTCTCATCTTAAGATTAGAAATTTCTCTGTAAACCACAGAGCAAACAGAGAACTAAGTGATTGTGAATCTTCTAAGGCCACAGCTCTTACAAAGTACAAAGACCAGCCTACTCTAAATCCAAGGACGGTAGACAAAGCTATTTGCAGAGAGGAGAACAAAGAACTGAAAACCTTTATTTTCCTCCCCTCTGTTGAAAACCAAGTGACTGGGAAAGTAAGTAAAACCACAGCAGTGAAGAAAGAGGGTCTCAAATTCCAAGCCCCAGTTACCACAGGGACATACAAAAATGAAGGAGAGAAAACAGATAAAGGAGAGCCTTTTGGAAGACACTTTAACACTGGCTGAGATGGTGGTATGTTGATGCCCTCGGCCCACATGTCTAGTGTTCCCAGTTAGAGGATATTTCAGGACTGTTTGAAGGGATGAGGTTAAGTTCTAGGATTAGGAAGCAGTTCATTTTTTCCTTCAAAGTCATTTTCAGTGTCCATACAGAAAGCTTAACATACACAGACGTATATGCATATGTTTAGGCATGTGTGCATGCATTGGGAGAAGATGTAAGAGAAATGATGATCTATACATCCTTTCTAAAGCACCAACCTAAAGTACTTTTCAAATATTCTCAACAAGGTCATGCTTATTTCCCACATCCTTCAACTAACCTGTGCTAACTTCTCTAATCAAATTGATCTCTTTTGTGTAGATCCTGTTGCAGCACAGAAAGGAACATTTGCATTTGCTTATTATTTTAACTAGTCTACAAAATATCTTCATGAGTATTTTATTTCCAGTGATACTCAGGAATGTTCCTGGGCAAGGATCACAAATTTTTCCCTTTCCATTCCACATAGTTCTGGCAATACAAATTCATATATATGAGCTGATCTAATGTTTAAATTTAGGCACATACAGAATTTTTATTTGCACAGACAACAAGAGCTACAGAGCATGGGAAAAACAAATAGAGCGAACCAATCTGTTGCTTCAGACTTCCTTCTTCTGGGACTCTCTGAGCAGCCAGGGGAACAGCTTCTTCTATTTGGCATCTTCCTGGGCATGTACCTGGTCACTATGGTGGGGAACCTACTCATCATCCTTGTCATTAGCTCTGATGCACACCTACACACTCCTATGTACTTCTTCTTAGCAAATCTCTCCTTAACTGATGCCTGTTTCACTTCTGCTTCAGTCCCCAAAATGCTTGCCAACATTTATACCCAGAGTCAAACCATCTCCTATTCTGGGTGCCTTACTCAGTTGTATTTTCTCCTGATGTTTGGTGGCCTCGACAACTGCCTTCTGGCTGTGATGGCATATGACCGCTATGTAGCCATCTGCCAGCCACTCCATTACAGCATAGCTATGAGTCCCCAACTTTGTGCATTAATGCTCTGTACATGCTGGGTGCTGACCAATTGTCCTGCCCTGATGCACACACTGCTGCTGACCCGTGTGGCTTTCTGTGCCCACACAGCCATACCCCATTTCTACTGTGATCCCAGTGCTCTACTGAAACTTGCCTGTTCTGATACCCACATTAACGAGCTGATGATCATTACCATGGGCTTGGTGTTTCTAGCTATTCCTCTTATGTTGATTGTCTTCTCCTATGTCTGTATTTCCTGGGCTGTGCTGGGCATCCCTTCTCCTGGAGGGCGATGGAAAGCCTTTTCTACCTGTGGCTCCCATCTTACGGTTGTTCTTCTCTTCTATGGGTCTCTGATGGGTGTGTATTTACTTCCCCCATCAACTCACTCTGCAGAGAGGGAAAGTAGGGCTGCTGTTCTCTACATGATTGTAATTCCCATGCTGAACCCATTCATCTACAGCTTGAGGAACAGAGACATGAAAGAAGCTATGGTTAAACTTTTTAGTGGTGGAAAAACAGCTTTCTTACTGTAATTCTAATGTTCAATCCTAATGATGCCATCAAACTGTGATTCTCCAGTGATTCTAAGTTAAAGCAAAACAAAATGGCCATTTACCTTCTCCAGGTTGTGATGTGAAATGAGATCTTATACCTCCATCCTTCTTGACCTATATCTGACTTCCACTGTCTTGCCCTTATCATATCAACCAGGATTAACTGAGTTCCATGTTGTCCATCCTGGAGCCATTGAGGCAACCATGCAATGAGATGAAGGAATCAGGATTCCACCATTTGCTGGCCATCCACACTGTCACTCATTGTTCAAAACATCGAATCTTTTGAAAGAGAGGTGTGAAGCTATATCCAAGGAAGTAAATAAGTTTTGCCAAAACTTAAGTAGATTTGACTCCAGGGCCTATGACTTCAATTTTGTCACACTGTGCTTACAATAAAAAGGAAGGTCTCAGAAGAACACACATACTATTGAGCTATGACCATAAGAGATAAATTTCAAAGTGATATATATGTTATGGCATGTCCTTTTGTTCATTTTTTATCTTTTCTAATTGTAAGGGATATTCTCAAACAAAACAATGTTTTTAAGTACCTACAATGTGCCAATCATGTATTTAGAAATACATGATTCATCTATGGAATTTTATATTAAATGTTTCTTACTATTAGAAGAAAATCAAGTGCGTTGGAAGTTTTGAGAACCATAATTATACCAAAATAAGTTTGGTGGAGGTTAAGATCATAAAAAGTCACAAAGCTTAACAATGTTTGCATTTTATTTATCAATTGTGAAACTTTCATAAAGGGCTTTTATATATTTTGTTACAAGTACACATGTATCATCTTAGGTTAGGAATAGTGTAAATTCAAATGTGTTTTTAATTTTGAAAAACACTTGGTATATATGAAAATACCTGGTATATAAGAAAGAAATTAATGATTTGGGTAAGGTAGTATTTGCTTGTTATCCTAGCACTCAGGAATCTGAGGAAGGAGAATCAGCATGAGCTACATCTTGCGTTCAAAGCTAGTCTGAGATACATGGAAAGACAATGTCAAAAAATAGTAAAAGAACCTCTAGATGCCATCTTGTGTCCCTGCATATGTGTGCGTTATCTCAGCTGGTCTGCCTGAGAACCCCTGAGCATCAACCCTAGTCCCCTGCATGGCCCCATTTCCACTCTGACTAGATGAAAGAAATGATCATATATGAGGAAAAAACTGTCAAACCACAGGCACAAGTGCACATTGGTGGGAAAGTAACCTCTTGTAGAAAGACAAATGTATTTCACAGAAAAGCCACAGCAGACGATAAAAAATGGCAGTTCTCCTTAAAGAAGTTAGGGGTAAGTAATGTCTCTGGTATTGAAGAGGTGAATATGTTTACAAACTAAGGAAAAGTGACCCATTTTAATGACCCTAAAGTTCAGGTATCTCTGGAAGCAAACATCTTTACCATTACAGGACATGCTGAGACATAACAGCTGACAGAAATGCTTCCCAGCATTCTAAGCCAGCTTGATGCAAAGGCAACCTGACGAATTTAAAGAGACTGGCTGATACTCTGCCCAAACAATCTGTGTATGGAAAGCACCATTTGTTTCTGGAGATGAAGATGAAGTTCCAGATCTGGTAGAGAACTTTGATGAGGCTTCTAAGAATGCAGCAGACTGAATGTAGGCAACTTCTGAAAAGGGTACACGTGTAGAAGTTTCAAGAGCTGCTGTTTTACATCATGACTGCCTCTTAAATTCTTTTGTTTATAGATCTTATAAAAATCTAGATCTCTAATATTTTTAAGCCCAATACCCCTGGATACTGCAGCTCTTTTCAGTTTTTGCTTATATCTAATTCATTCTTTGCAGAATGTTAAGCTGAAGAAGCCTGGGAATAAAGTTTGGAAAGGGTTAATAAAATTATTTGCCTAGTTAAAAATATTAGTAAAAGAAAAACTGAACTTCTGTATATTGCCTTTTATAAATCTTGGTATAATTTCTTACTGGTTCCATGAGGATTTTTTTTTTTAGCAGTTTCTTAAGTTTTCTGCACTATCATGTTACCTGCAAACAAAGACAGTTTGTGTTTTCCTTCCCAATCTATACATGTTTTACATTCCTTCTCTCATATTCCATTAGCTAAAATTTCCAGAATGGTGTTGAACAATAGTGGTAAAACAAAACAAGTCAAGACAAAACAAAACAAAACAAAACAAAACAAAACAAAAACCTTTATGCCTGTTTCTAGTATAAACAGGAATGCAGCTAGTTGCTGGCCACTAAACATGATGTTTTCTCAACGTTGTCAGAAATATTGTTTATTCAGTATAGGCAGTTACTCTCTGTTTCCAATTTGTTGAGATTTCAGTGATGACATATAAATGAGAGTTGAATTGTATCTAATACTTTTCATATATAGTGTGTGACTTTTCTTCTTTACCTTGCTGATGTGATAATTTACAATAATTGTTGTTCTAATTTTAAGTAGCTTTACATAGCTGAGACTGAATACCACTTTGTCATGATGTATAATTCTGTTTCGGTCTTGTATTTAACTTTTTAAATATTTTATGGAGTATTTTGCACAAATTTTAATGAGAGATATCGGTTAGCAGTTTTCCTTCCTTATACCATATTTTTCAAGTAATTTGTATTGTGATGGTAACTTCACACTCTCTCTGCTTCTATTTATTAGAAGAGATTATAGAGAACTGGACGTATCAGTGAAGTTGTTGAGGCCTGGTGCCTCCTATTTGGGAAAGTAATTAATTGTTTATTTGAATAATAGGCATGGATCTATTGATTTTGTTAATTCCTTCTTGTGTGGGTTTAAGCAGGTTGTGACTGCAAGGCATTTGTCTAGTTCATTTAAGCTAGCACACTTGTGGGCATGGAGTTTTCTTCAATATTCCTTTATCATGTTTCATTATTCGTTGTTCTGTACTGAAGCCCCCTTAATCACTTCTGATTTCAGTTTCTGTCTACTCTTGCCTTAGGCCTTTCTCTTCATCTGTCTTTTCTATGTTTATCTCTTCTACTAAACACTGTTTTATTGATTTTTGGATTGAGTTGTAGTGGTGCATGACTAAAATCCTATCCTGTAGAAGCTGCAGGATCCTGAGTTTAAAAACAGCCTGTCTTAAATAACAAAAAATTCCCTTCAAAATATGTGGGCTTTGCTGCCCTTTGCCATGTATTAGCTCTTGGTGTCATTGGACCTCTTGTGATGTCTTATTCCAGTCTAATAGATGTCTACTTTAACTACTGCTACTTCTCTTCCAGTAGATTTTATTTTCTCTTTTCTCCAGTCTTCTTAGGTAAAAGCTTGGTGTAGTGAACTTACATTTTTCAATGTATGCTTAAAATCAAAAGGTGCTTCTTTCTAACTCATCCGGATGGAGTTGGAGTTTTTACTTAAGAAACCAAAGGCTCAATTTTCAAGGTTTTAAAAAAATACCTTCCTGGCTAGAGTAGCATAAAAATCTAGAATTGGGTTTTGATTTCATACTTTCCACAGTATTCATGATCATTCTTTATATAATTATTACACTTCTTTCAAGAGTATTTGTAAAGTATTTCATTCCAATATTTTATTTATCGTCATTCAGAAAATTATTCCAATTGTCTGGATTCAGATCAGCAAATCTGTATTGTATAAGCATGTCTCTCTACTGTAATTTTAAAGACTTTTGTATTCATGGTGTACTAACCATTGATTTTATCCTTTTCATGCCTTTCTCCCCACATGGCATGCTTGACATTTATCTTCCTTTTTCTTTTCATTTGTTCCTTTCTCTCTCCATTTAAGTTTTCCCCTTGGTGCACGTATTTTTAATTTTTTTACTTATTCACCAAACATCCTCCTCACTGCCCCCTCCCAGTCACCCCCTCCCACAATTCTTCCCTCATCCCACCTCCCTCTTCTTCTCTAAGCAGGTGGGAGGCCCCCTGAGTGTCCCTGAATCCTGTCACTTCAAGTCTCTGCCAGGCTAAGCATTTCCTCTGCCAGTGAGGCCAGACAAGGCAGCCTAGTTAGAAGAACATATCCCACAGACAGGCTACCACTTTGGAGAGAGCTCTCACTCTAGTTGTTTGAGACCCACATGAAAACCAAGCTGAAGATGTGCTACATATGAACAGGGAGTCTTATATTCTTTGGTTAGTGGTTGAGACTCTGAGAGTCCCAAAGGTCCAGAGTAGTTGACTCTATTGGACTTCCTGTGGAGTTCTTATCTCCTTTGGGCCCTCAATCCTTCCTGCTATTCTTCTATAAGAGTCCCCAAGCTCCATCCATTGTTTGGCTATAAACATTTGTATCTGCCTGAGTCAGTTGCTTGGTGCAGCCTCTTAAAGGAAACATGCTCCTGTCTGCAAACATAACAAAGTATCATTAATAAGTGTCAGGGATTGGTTCTTGCCCTTGGGATAGTTCTCAAGTTGGGCCAGTTATTAATTATTCATTCCCCAGAATCTGCTTCATCTCTCATGCCTGCATTTCTTGTAGACAGGATAAATTTTGGGTTAAATTTTGAGTTTAGCATTTTGTGGGTGGGTTGCTGTCTCTATTGCTCCACTGGACTTCCTACCTGGTTAGAGGAGGTAGCCTCTGCAGGTGCCATATCCCCAGTGTTGTGAGTCACAGCTAAGGTCACCCACATTGATTCTTGGGGACCTCCCCTATCCCAGGTCTCTCTCTTATTCTGGAAATGCCCCCCCACCTCCTCATCCCCATCGATTACAGATTTCCACTTATTTTCATGGCCATATAGCTATCTCTCCTATCTTTCCCCAGACCTCATCCTGAACCCCCCATTTGCCTTCACATCCCCCCCCCCCAGTTCCCTCCATCTTCCTTTTATTACTAGTTTATCCCTGCTTATAAGTGAGATCCAAGTTTCCTTGTTTGGTCCTTCCTTTTTCTTTTAATTCTTTGGGTTTGTGGAGTATAGCATGGTACATGTATTTTATGGCTAATATCTGTTTATAAGTGAAAACATACTATTCATATCCTTTTGGCACTAGGATATCTCACTCACAATGATAGTCTCACATTCCATCCACTGGCCTGCAAAATTCATGATGTCTTTGTTTTAGATCAAGGGCCTCAACATAAAACCAGATACACCAAATCTCTTGGGAAATAACCTTGAACACGTTGGTACATGAGACAATTTCCTGAACAGAACACTAATGGCTCAGGCTCTAAGATCAACAATTGATAAGACCCCACGAAACTACAAAGCCTTAGTAAGCAAAGGATACTATCAATAGGACAAAAGAGCAGCTTATTGATTAGGAAAGGATCTTCATGAATCTGACAGAGGCTGGTATCCAAAATTCACAAGGAACTCAAGAAGTCAGACACCAAAAACCCAATAACCAAATTTTAAAATGAGTAACAGAGCTAAACAGAGAGTTTTCAACAGAAGAATTTCTAATAGTCAAGCATGTAAAGAAATATTCAAAGTCATTAATCATCAGGGTAATGCAAATTGTAACAACTTTGTGGTTCCATCTTACACCCATAACAATAGCTAAGATCAAAACCTCAAGAGATAACATGTGTAGGAGAGGATGTGAAGCAAGGGGAACACTTCTTCATTGCTGTTGGGAGAGCAAACTTATAAAACCACTGTGGAAATTTGGTGGTTTCTCAGAAAACTGGAAATAGTCGTACCTTAAGACCCAGATAATACAACTCCTGGGCATATACCCAAAAGATGCTCCAACATCCCACAAAGACATTTGCTCAACTATGTTCATAGCAGCTTTATTCATAATAACCAGAAACAGAAACAACCTAGATATCCTTCAACAAAATGTTGAATATCTACACAATGGAATACTGTTCAGCTGTTAAAAACTTAATGTACATTTTATAACCATTAGTGATATTTTATTGAGGAAATAGGAGTACAACATTAATGAAAAATGTGATACTCTTTATTATTTGAAAATTCCATGAATTCATACAGTGTATGTTGGCACATCCACCCATCATTAACTCCCACCAATTTCTCCTAGTGCCTGTTCCCATCTCTCTCCCAAGTTCATGTCCTTTTCACTTTTTGTTACTTGAACATCCAATAATCCCATTAATATTGCCAGTTTCACTTACTGTTTGGACATCCACTGTGGAATGAAGGAGCAGCCTACCAGTATTCATAACTTCAAAGAACAATGATTCTTTCTTCAACTTCTCCCAGCTACCAAATGTATCTCCCTTATGGACTGTCTTAGTTAGGGTTTTACTGCTGTGAACAGACACCATGACCAAGGCAAGTCTTATAAAAACAACATTTAATTGGGGCTAACTTACAGGTTCATATCTATTCTAACAAGGCCACACCTCCAAATGACTCTACTCCCTGGCCCAAGAATACACAAACCATCACAGGGACCAATAGGCTTGTGGTTTCCTTCATCTGCACTGGAATATTGACTGGCTTGATCATGTGCAACTAATGATGGATGCTGCAAGTTGATGCATGTAACAGCTCTGTCATGTTAAGAGACCAATATTTTGTTGCTTTTCTTTATAGTGGGAGGTTGATAAAGTTGACCCAAATATATATGAGCACTCAGAGTTATTTATATTCACTACTTTAACCACTTATACATCTGCATTGATTAGATGCATTTTTCTATTACAAAACTACCGATTACAAGAAACTTCTATGACTAAGGTTGAAAGCGGCACAAATCTATAAGCATAAACATAAATACTGACAAGGTAGTTTAACTTATGATCATTTAGCAAAACAGTAACTCTAATCCCTACCCAAGGCCTGTGATCTTCCCACCTTTAGGCTTTTGGCCAGGATTACAGTACCATTCATGAAACCCTTTCTGTGGAGCATGCCTTATACCCAATCAGAAAGTAGTTGGTTTCCCCCATAATCACCACGCCACTATTGTATCAGTGGGTACCTCTTACCAGCATGTCACTCTTGTATAGAGGATTCAACGCTATAAAAGGCCATTTGTGCTTTTTCTCCTCTTACAGCTTGCATATCACCTTTGGGCATGATGTGAACTAGCAAACAAAAAGAGAGTTTCCTGGTCAGCTGAGGCTGGTGAATTTATATCTTTCAACTAAACTGAGAATTGTCTTTAACAATAGAAGCTTACCATCCAGTTACAGTGGTTTACTGAGAGTAATGACAATAGCCTGTGCTGCTTTGTGGTGCCTCTCCAAACTCCATGATCAGTAATTAAGAGGAAGATATTTTATACCTGAGATTTTCACTTAATAACTAATGTTTTCATTGTTGGTTACTTTTATTCACATTTTCCTTAAGATGTGTGTGTGTGTGTGTGTGTGTGTGTGTGTGTGTGTGTGTGTTCCTTAATTGGTTTAGAAACCAGTGGAGTCTTTATAAGGCTTCTTCACACATTCATGCTTTCTGTAATCCTCCTACTCTTCTCTTCTCAAGCTTCCTATTCCCAATTAAACCTTCAATACCAAGTATAGCATCCTTCGTTTTTTTTTTCCTGTCACCTGTGTTCTACAGTGTCCTCTAATTGAATTTTTCTTGGCTTGGCAAATCATATGTTTCCACTTGTCATTTTATGCATCCATATCATTCCAGTCAGAGAGACCAAAACGAGGAATACATATGACCATAGATGCTGGCATACATGTGACAAAAGGAGGACCTCATGCACTGCTGGTTGGAATGTAGACTAGTGAAGCCATTGAGGAAATCACTCTGGATGTTTCTCAAAAAACTGAAAGTAGAATTTTCCTTTGATTTGGCTTTGTTATTCTTGGGCAAATAAAAAAGAGATTTTATATAAATACTACAGAGATTCTTGACATCCAAGTTCACTGAAGCTCAATTAATAATTTGGAAATGTTATCAACCAAAATATCCATCAACTAATGAATGGATAAGTAATATTACACAATATAATATTACTCAGCTATAAAAACAAAAATTAAAATCTACAAGTAAATGAGAAGAAGTGGGAAAAAATTAGCTGAGTGAGGTCATCCAGACTCAGAATAATAAATACTATGTATGTTTTTTCTCGTGAGAAGATTCTAGCTTTGAATTTTTTATTCTGTATGTGTAACCCGTACTATATGTGAAAGTTGGAAAATTATAAATGGAGCACTGCTGGTGGACACCTTTAGGAAACAGCAAACAAAAATCAGGTAAAATGAAACTAGACATGAAGGATACTGAGAGTGGAAAGGTTCAGGTAAGGATAAGGTCAGGAAGAGAAAAATGAAATGCTGGTGGCAGAAAGCTTAATTAATAAAAAAAATTAAATATATTTGCATATAAGTGCAATTGTAAGAAAAATATAGAAAGATCTCATTTAGTGATTAGGGAGTTTTACTCCAAAGATAACCTTTCAAAATAATTATCACAACTATTTTTCTAACATTTACACAATCAAGACACAGAACATTTATGCAGCCTTTCAGTTCTCTTATATTGCCCACTTAGTATCTACATCCATTTCTTTCCTGTTTCACTCTCAACCCTCTTCTTCAACCCCTGTCACTCAAACACCCTACACACACTTATGTAAACTTCTAATTTCAAGAATGTGCTATAAATGAAATTATATAGTGTGTACACTTTAGAGAATTGACTTTTTCCACTTAGTGTCATTCTCTAAAGATTTGGCTATGTTATTTACACCAACAGTTCACCCTGTCTTTTTTTTTCTTTTTCTTTTTTTTATTTTTATTTTTATTTATTATTATTATTATTATTATTATTGTTATTATTATTATTATTATTATTATTATTATTATTATTATT
>NC_034592.1:24214656-24239790 GCF_900095145.1 Mus pahari
TTAGAGACAGGGTTTCTCTGTATAGCCCTGGCTGTCCTGGAACTCACTTTGTAGACCAGGCTGGCCTCGAACTCAGAAATCCGCCTGCCTCTGCCTCACAAGTGCTGGGATTAAAGGTGTGTGCTACCACGCCCGACTGTTCACCCTGTCTTAAATCACTTTTGTTATAGTTGAATATTTGGGTAGTTTGAAACCCTTCATTTGTCAGAGTAAATATATATATATATGTGTGTATGTGTGTGTGTGTGTGTGTGTGCGCGCACACGTGCGCGCGCGTGTGTTAAAGCTTTGAAAATATTAAGAGCTTGGTGGTAAAGAGTATTTTCTGCTCTTTCAGAAGATCCAGGTTCAATTATCAGCACCTACCTGGTACTTACAACCCTCTGTAACTCCAGTTCCATGGTATTGAATGTTTTCTTCTAATCTCTTGGGTACCAGTCATGCATGTGGTGCAGAAACATACATGCAGGCAAAATATTTATAGACATAATTTTTTCAATGTTAAAAGTGGAAAGATATAAAGGATAATTGGGGAGTGTATATTATTATGTTTCACTGCATATGTATGTGAAATTATCAAAGAAGAAAAATGAATATCTGAGCATGTCCTCTAGTGAACTCTAAAAAGTGATCTGCTGAGTGTGTCTGTCTCAATGTTGGGGTGTCAGGAATGCCCAAATGCTGCTCAGGGTAGTCAGAACACAGTCCATAATGGGGGTCCTCAGTCTGTGTTTCCTAGAGTGGAAAACAGCAGAGTCTGGGACAATGTGGTTCCCAGTGTCCTGTGTACCCAAGTACTGCTGAGAGTCAGAAACCAGAGTCCTCAGTCCACAGTTTCAGGCAAGGTGTCCACACACCAAGCAAGAATGGGAAGAAATCAGAGCCCAGGACAGGTGGAATCTGGTTTAGTTCCAAGTGAGTGCTGAGAGCATGGGGTGCTGGAAGAGAAAAGGCCTTCTCCTGCTCTTTAGGTTGCTGAACACTCAGGATCTATTTACATACCTTGTTAGTATGGAGAACTCTGTGTTTTTAATGCTATGTGATTGGTTGCCATGGTCCCCTCAGTGGGATGTCACAGTTCCACAACACATAGTTTGGCAGGGGACTAGCCCCATGCCTACCATACCAAATTTTGCGTTTCACAGAGTTTGGGCTCACTCAGCCTTACCAGTTTCTGTCTGAAGATACAGTTCACTTTCCCCACAGTGGTCTTTCTAGATGTTTCTAGATGTTCATTCTTTTCAGAGACCCCTATTTGGTTTTTTATTAGATATTTACTTTATTTACATTTCAAATGTTGTTCACTGTCCTTGTTTCCCCTCCAAAAAAACCCTATCCCCTCCCCTCCCCATTAAAATACACAAGACATCTGTGTTATGAATGAAGGTCTGTATTTTTTTCATTTGTTTTGCCTTTCATGTATGTGTGGGTGATATCTTAATTTCTTACCAAAAAAATGATGTTTCTGAAAACCTTTCATTTGAAGTGAACTGTATAGAGAATAATGCTTTCAAACATTTGAGAACCCACTTTTATTGAAATACTATTCAAATATTCAACTAATACTATCAATGAAAGAAGCTGCTAATATACTTGTCCTGGACATACTAGTCTCTTGGTTTTTCAAACTTCTCTCTAAGCTGTCAGAGAGTATCTATATATCTAGTCACATGTATATATATATAATGAAAATATGCATATTTTGAATTAGGATCTTAACTCAGTGGTAGAATACTTGTCTAGCAAACACAAAGCCCTAGGTTTTATCCCAGAATACAGGCAAAAATGTTTATTTATATGAAAATATAATTTAAGTTCTGTTATAATAAATGTAATTTGTGAACTGTAGAGTAATTGCATGCTTGACTTTTGTGGTTTTCAGTGTGGTGTGTTACTTTGTCATTCCTCCTCTGAATCCTCATAAGCATTTGTTATTGTCACTTTTTAAAAAAATGTGGCCATTCTTGTGGGTATGTAGTCAAACTTCATTGTTTTCATTTGTATTTCCCAGATGGCTAACAGTACTAATCTTTTGGGAGTCTCATCTGTATCCACAAACCTTTGGTGAAATATTTCTTCATGCCTTCTGCTTGTGTTCTCACTGAATCATTTCAGTATTCATTGCTAAGGCGTTTGTGTGACCTTTACATGCAAACCATTTGTCACATATGTGATCTGACAATATTTTCTCACACTGTGTAGTTCCCTTTTTGTCCTTTTAGCAGAATCCTCTACAGAAAACACTTAAAAGTCTTTTTGATGAAGTTCAATTTATCAGAGTTTTATTTTCTAGATCACTCAATTTTCTTTTGTTTACACATCTAAGAATTGTTTCTCTAGTGTATTACTGACCCTTGATTAAACGTTGCCACTCACATAATAGGGCACAGTCAAGAGCAATAACTAGTCCTCCAACTCAGGTGTAGAGTAACACAGAGTCAGGACCTGCCTCCCAAGGCCTAGGCAATGTAAACAAATCCATATTTGGGACAAAGATAGAACAGACCATTAAAAATGAACATAGTGACTCATCCTCCTTGTCTTATGTAGTAGGAAGATACAGGTATACTTTAAATACCCAAAAGTTACTAACTGAGGTAACACATTGTGTAACTCTTGTCACCAAGCTTATCATTTAAGTTGGATATCCACAATCTACAAGGTGAAAGGAAAGAACTGACACCTTCCACAAAAGCCAAAATATTTCTGACCACATATTTGGTAGAGGACTAGTATCTAAAGTATACATCTGTTGTGGGAAATATTAAAAAAGGACCCCACCAACTCTCTACCGTGTCGGACCAGGCTTCCACACTCCAGTCAATCCGCCCCCGCAGCACTTGGCTCACTTGTTCTGCGAGTCACTGGTTCCCTTTCTGCTATAATCCCCTGTAACAGGAGACTCCACACTCCAGTTATTAAAAAGAGTCACCTACTTAGCAGTTGCATCTCACATCACCTAGTACCCCAACAGAATCATGACTTCCAATGCTTAATTAACCAATCAGATTTATGTATAAATAGTACCACAATTTACAAGATGCCAATACAATAATATCAGAGCCAATTGATAATAAAAGCTTTATCCCAATATTTCTAACCTTGTGAAATGATAGCTACTTATGGCCGTAAATGTCACACAGGTACACATCCGAAGCCATCTTGGTTCTTCTTCTTACCCTCCAGGCTCTCTCTCTCTCTCTCTCTCTCTCTCTCTCTCTCTCTCTCTCTCTCTCTCTCTCTCTCTCTCGCACGCGAGCGCGCATGCACCTCCCCTTTTCCCTGTCCAATCACAGACCTCCTCTGCACTAATGTAGTTGGACAGGGAAAATCCTGTGACATACATCAAACTCTAAACCCTCATCAAATTGTAAGTTCTCCTCTGACCTCCATACATGCACTGTGCTACACACACACACACACACACACACACACACGATAATGTTTTTTTAAAAACTTGCCTCCTAAATACTTACCTTTATAGATAAGATTGATGGAACTCTTAGCCCGCATCAGAGAAGCTTTAATTTACAGTGGGCAGAATTAATTCATACAGAGTCTCTTAGCTGGTCAGAGGGCAAAGCATGAGTGAATGTGGTTGCTCAGTCCTAAATGGGAGATTTGTGTTACAGTCCTTTTCCACATGGCTAAGAAATCATCAGAGAAGATGACAGAAAGATTGTAAGAGAAAACTCATATAAAGCAGTGTCTTCTAGACATAAGAAAGCCACTGAACTCATGAACCCACAGTGGCTATTGTCTGTATAATCAAAGTAGTCCAAGATCCAGTATAGACAGGTAAGGGGTTCACAAAACCCCATATCTGTTTGAGTTTGCTTTCTTTAGGGATATGGTTTCTGATAGGTTATCCATGCTCCAGAGAATGACTCTACACCTTATATGTATAGGTATCACTGACTGGACTCAGTGGGTTATAAAAACAGGAAATGAACTTGGGAATTGGTGGGGTCTGGGAAGACTTGGACTGGGGCAGTGGGAATGGATTTGATTTATACAAATTGCATATGTGTGTGAACTTCCTAAGGAATGGACTAAATTTTTTAATAAAAATTAAAATAAATAAAGTAAAATAAATACTCCAAAGACAAGATTTGACACTTATAATTCTATCTTGAGTTATCAAGTTATCTGCCTGAAGTTAGTGTGTTAAATGTTTTCAGATACACAAGCACTTGACAAGATACCATTGCATTGACCATCTTATGCATTGATAATTTAAATAACAGATTTATTTGAACATATTTAAGCATTATGAATGGATACAAGAAAGCATAAGTGCCTTGCTTTGTTGCTCCCTCACTTACCTAAGCAACACTAACATGCATATCCATTTTGTTCTACATCTTTCTTTCTCTTTTTTGTGGCAAGATCTCACTGTATATCATTAGTTGGCTTGCTACTTACTATGTACCAAAGGATGGCCTAAAACTCATAAAAATCCTCCTGTCTGTCTTCTGGGTACCAGTATTAAAGGTATGTACAACCACACCCTGCTTTGCTCCACACCTTGATCTTCCTCAATAGTTTTTCAAGACAACAATGAAAATATATTTAATTATTTGAATTTACAGTATATGATAATATTCTATGGAATTAACCACATCTTTATTTCTGGATTGATCAAATTTTAAATTGCTGCTATTTTTCCTGTTGAATCTGAGGTTCACAGAATGTATCCAAACATCCTAGTATTCAGTACATACTTATGGCATTATTTTTCAGTACACATTTCTGATGACAATTCTACTTATAGTCTATGAGTAGAAATTTTTAAAATAAGCAATATATTTTACATATATTGTTTTTTTAATCCTCCAAGTAGAATGGATAATTTCCAAGCTATTATTCTTGTTTCTTGTTCTATTGGCTTTTTTAATTAAATGGCAACGTATAAGAAAATTTAAAAGGAACCAAAACTAATGAGAAAATAAAAACAGATTACAGACCAAAAAAATCAAATTTAGGCAAGAAGCATTTTAGTGAGAAATAACATAAAATTTTCCCAATGCAAAACATTAGTAACTAAAATATAATCATCATTTTGTTCATCCTGTCTTGTTCTTTTCTTGTCCTTATGTTCAGTTTCAAAGGCATTCAACTGCTGTGAATTATGTAATTTTTAAGTGGTACTTTGAATTATGTGAAATTTTGGAGGACTAGTTTAATAAACAGTGAGAATTTGACTCAGAAAATATTTGAGAGTAAAAAGATTAATTTAAACAGTTTTTGGAAGATGTGAATACAGATAATGTAAGGGAAGGAATAGAGAATAAGGACATCCTACTTACAGATGTGCATGAATAGCTAATAGACATCATGGATTACCTCATTGGATATAAATGTCACCCACAGCCTTTTCATGCATGCATTACAAATGCTAACCTCTGACACTGTTTACTAAGAACAGCAGAAACAAGCCAGGCCTAAGTGAGGCAGACTTGTGAGTTTTTCAGGAGATGCTATTTAGATGCTCCTTCTGCTTATGAGCTTCCTCAGACCCTGCTTCAGGTCTTTGTTTCTCAAGCTGTAGATGAAAGGGTTTAGCATAGATGACAAAACTGTGTAGACAATTGTTGCTATATGGTCTTTGACAGTATAAGTCGACACAGGCTGTAAGTACACATAGAAGATGCTTCCATAAAAGAGGGTTACCACAGTGAGGTGAGAACCACAGGTGGAAAAGGCTTTGCGTTTCCCAGCAGCAGAAGGGATCTTGAGAACTGTAACAAGGATTCTGATGTAGGAGAAAGCAATGCATAGGAAGGGGGTCACCAAAACAAGAGCTCCTTCTGTCACTATCACAATCTCATTAACAAATGTGGAGGAGCAGGATAATTTTATCAGAGGACTGAGGTCACAGAGAAAGTGGTGAATAACATTGGAGTCACAAAAGGTCAGAAGATTAAGTAAAAGTGTATGCAGAAGTGAATGGAAGTGAGGAAAGGAGCAAGAGAAAGTCACCAGTAGGACACATCGATGATGGTTCATGATAGTGACATAGTGGAAGGGGTTGCAGATGGCTACATACCGGTCAAAGGCCATTACTGCCAAAAGACAACTATCACTGTTACCCAAGGCATAGAGAAAATACATTTGTGTCAGACACCCTGCATAGGAGATGGTCTTTTTTTCTGACAGAAAATTCACTAGCATCTTGGGGACAATAGTTGTAGTGAAACAAATGTCAGTTAAAGACAGAAAACTCAAGAAAAAATACATGGGAGTATGGAGATGGGGATCAGAACGGATGACCAGAATGATGAGCAGGTTCCCTGCTAGAGTAACTAGGTAAATTGTGAGGAAGAGGATAAACAGTGGTTTTTGGTCCTCAGGTCGAGGGGACAGTCCCAGGAGGATGAACTCAGAGACAAGTTTGGTTTGGTTAACTATTTCCATTGATTTGGATCCAGTTACATACAAGAAGCTTTGTTACTTAATACATTATAGTTCAATAATTCAAATCATGAGAACCCAGCAAGGCTTTAGTTCTTATTTCTGGGGTATAATGATGAGAATACAATGGTTCTTTTTGTAATGCTGGGGATTTTGCTCTCTCCAAAACCTGTGTTGTCAATGACTTCAAGGTCAAAGTAGATGGTCCTAAAACCAAAAGTCAGATTCAGGTTCCAGTTGGATCATGGGAGTTTCTAATTCAAGAAGTGTTTGAAATTATAAGAGAAAATAAAGGAGTGCAAGACTCTCTGAAGTGGTCAAGTGGATAGGAAAATTTCTTCCAGCTCACCTTCATATGTAAAACCTTTGCTTCTAACTTTCTCTGGAAGATTCTTCTATCTCACCTTCATACCCAAAGTCTTTTCTTCTAGCTTTCTCCAGAAGCTGACATTCTTCACATCTGCAAATTTTCCCCAAGTCAGCCTCTCTACCAGTATTCAGCTTCACTCTTCTGCTGACTGAGACTGGTTATCTAGAAAAGGAACAGAGAATGAAGGCAGGATTAACAAGCTGCTCAAAGGGGTAATGTATCTCTCTTCTGTGACCTCAACACCCTGCTTTTCTGCTAACCTCTGGATACCAGTGTAATGCTCTTTTCTCAGCTCTCATATCAAAAGACAGAGATGCCCTGACTCCAGAGGCAAGGGCTCTTGATTGTAGAAGTCCTTTTCATATCTTGTGGTTTCAGCTTTGCAAAATCTGGTTCTAGAATCGTTCTTAGGGTAACAGTTGCAGTGTGATTGCCTCTCAGGGATATTTGTTCTGTGATTGCTCTAGCATAAAAAGAATTTGAATCTTAATTGGCAGAGCTGACTCCAAGGAGACAGAGAACCCCTGAGACTTCCTTTAGATGTTGAGACTAATCTCAGAATGTTTCAACTTGATTTTGATATTCCAAGGGGAAACCTCCTAACGATGATAATTAATGATATAAATGTATGTGGGTGACTATTTTGTTTAGGGATTTCCTTATTTTTTTTATTAATCCTTTGAGAATATCCTACAATGTATTTTGATCACTGCACCCCCTTCTTCTAGATCAACTTTCTGTTTAGTTGTTTTAACAGTTGTGTGATTTATTTCTCTAATATGCATCTTTCTGGTGACATCTGAACTAGACCATCTTTTTATATGTTTACTATCTGTATATCTTCCTTGGTGAAAACGTCTGCCAAGATGTTTGGCTCAGTTTTCGCTTGTGTTTATTTTCTTACTGCTGAGTTTAAGAATTCTTTATATATTTTAGATAATAGTCCTATATAACAATATTGCATAACTATCCACCCCAGTCTTTGCCTTATGTTTTTATTTTCTTGATAGCATTTACAAATTAAAGAGTATTTTAATTAGTTCATAGAGTATTAGGTTTCATTATGCTAGTATACAAACAAAATTTGTTAATTCTCCAAACCCTGCTTTCCCTCATATTCTACCAGCCCTCAGAGTCTCCTTTCCATATTCATGTCACATTTTCCTATTATACCTCTGTAATGGTTTGTATATTCTTGGCCCAGGGAGTGGCACCATCTGGAGGTGTGGCCTGGTTGGAATAGGTGTGACCTGGTTGGAGTAGGTGTGTCATTGTGGGTGTGGGCTTAAGACTCTCACCCCAGTTGCCTGGAAGTCAGTCTTCCAGTAGCAGCCTTTGGATGAAGACGTAGAACTCTCAGCTCCTCCTGCACCATGCCTTCCTGGATGGACTGCCATGCTCCTGCCTTGATGATAATGGACTGAACCTCTGAACCTGTAAGCCAGCCCCAATTAAATGTTGTCCTTTATAAGACTTGCCTTGGTCATGGTGTCTGTTCACAGCAGTAAAACCCTAACTAATACAACCTCCACCACATCCCCAGCACTGCTTTCATCTTCTATGAGTTCTATAATTATGTATCTTATACTTAACCTTCTGATTCACTTAACAGAGAAGTTAGGATTAAAGGCATGTACTCATAGTGAAGAGGTTTTTCTATTTCACAATGAGCCAGGCATGATAACACACATCTATAATCTCAAGGCCCATGAGGCTGACACAGGAGGATTGTGAGTCTCAGGACAGCCTAGGATGCAGAATGATAATCCATCTCAATAAACAGAGAAGAAGCATATAGTAGGAAAAGTTGTCAAGTAAAACTTGGATATCTATAAGCAGAAGGAAAAAATCTATATACTTATCTCTCATTTAAAAAAACTCCAAATGGATCAACAACACAAATGGAAGATATAAAAATTCCAGAAGAAATGTAGGAGAAACATGTCCACAATTGTCTAGACAGACCTTTCCTTTCCTTTCTCTTCTCTTGAATGTGATATATTTAGAATATAGTCTTTCCCCTCCTCTGACTCCTTCCAGATCTTTCCCAACTCCCTACCTACTAAACTTTGTGCTCCTATTTTCTCTCAGAAATAAAAATAAAAAATAAATATAAACTAAAAATCTAAAGCCAATACAGCAAGCTCATAAAATAAACAAAATAAACTTTAAAAAAGGAAAGAGTTTGTATTATATTGGCCCACAGAACCTACCCTGGAGTACAGTTAAATGCAATGATACTCCATTTCAAAAAAACTGATTTTTTACCTTTTTAACACATATTAGTTGCAAATAGCTTCTTGGTTAGGGTTGGAACTTTGTGTGCACTCTGCCATCTCCATGCTGGGATTTGGTCTGGTTTGAACCAGTTTTATATGTACTGGTTTAAGCCAGTCTTATATGGGCTGGTTTGGTTTCTGTTTTGTTTTGTTTTGTTTTGTTTTGTTTTGTATTGTTTTGTTTTGTATAAGACCCTATAAAATGGGTTTTTTGTTGTTATTGTTACTTGACTTCTTTGAGTCTGTTCATTATGGCATGATCATCCTGTATTATATGGATAATATCTACTTATAAGTGAGTGCATACTGTGCATGTCCTTTTGTGTCTGTGTTATCTCACTCAGGATAATATATTCTGGCTCTATTTGCCTGCATATTTCATGATGTTCTTGATTTTAATGGCTGAGTAATACTCCATTTTATAAATGAACCACACTTTCTTTGTCTATTCTAATATTCCATTGTGTAAATAAACCACATTTTCTTTATCCATTCTTGTTGAGGGACATCTGGGTTGTTACCAGTTTCTGGCTATTACAAATGAAGGTGCAAATAACAAGGAGGGCCCAAGATAGGATGCTTGAATCTTTCTCAGAAGAGAAAATAAAATAGACATTGGAGGGTATGGAGTGAAGAAACTGGGTAGAAGTGGAGATGGAGAGGGGAACAGAGTAAATGATCAGGAGTAGGGAGAGTGGGAAAAGAGAATGAAAATTAACAGCAGGTGAAGGGGGTGTCCAGACACCTAGGATGGGGGAATCTATAGGATGTCTCTAGCTGAGACTACTAGAAGTCGAGGATAGGGACCCTGAAGTGTCCATCTTCTGTACTCCCAGGCAGTACTCCTAGTGGAGGGATAAGGACAGCAACCTACCACAAAACTTTCAATCCAAAATGTGTTCTGCTTACAAGATATTCAGGGACAAATATGAACCAGAGCTAAAGAGCATGGCCAACCAATGACTGGCCCAATTTGAGACCCATCACGTGGGCAAGAACAAATCACTGACACTATTAATGATACTCTGGTATGCTTATAGACAGGAGCCTGACATAACTGTCCTCTGAGAGGCTCTACCTAGCAACCAATCAAAAAATTCAGAGAGACTCACAGCCAAACATCAGATGAAGCTCAGAGAGTCTTATGGGAGAGTTAGGAACCTGGAGAAACTCCACAAGAAGACCAACAGAGTACTGATGGGAATCCTTAGTGGCATCCCAGAGACTGAACCATCAACCAAAGAAAAAGTATGAGCTGGACCCCAGTCTCCTGCATATATGTGCATCTTGGTCTTCACATGGATCCCCCAACATGTGGAGCAGGGAATATCCCTGAATCTTTTGCCTGACTATGGATCTCATTGCTATAACTTGGCTACCTTGTCTGGGTTTTGTAGGAAAGGATACACCTAGTCCTGCAGTGACTTAATGTGCAATGGTTGGGCAATAGTCAGGAGCTTCATTCTTCTCAGAAGAGAAGGGACTGGGAGATGGTGGAAGGAGTGTATAAGAAGGGATGGGGAGGGAGATGTGATCAGGATGATATATATATATATATATATATGTGTGTGTGTGTGTGTGTGTGTGTGTGTGTGTGTGTAAAAAGGTTTTTTAGTGTGTAAAGTCAACCTACAGAAAACTCAAAAATGGAATAATAAAGCCATAAGAATTATTATTTATCTAACTATACAGATAGTGAAAAGGTATCTCACAAAAGAGTCTATCTATTGATCTAGAAATCATCTAGATACACCTATTTATCTGCCTATGTGTCTATCATCTACCTCAGAAATCAAATTGGAATATATAAACACATTTCAAATTAATGGAAATTTAAGAAAAATGCAACAAAATAAGATAATAATTTGAATATCTAATTTACACAAGGAGATATATAACTAAGCCAGGCATGGTAGTGCATGCCTTTAATCCCAGCACTCAGGAGGCAGAGGCAGGTGGATTACTGAGTTTGAGGACAGCCTGGTCTACAAAGTGAGTTCCAGGACCACCAGAGCTATACAGAGAAACCCTGTCTCAAAAAACCAACCCCCCCAAAAAAGGAGATATCTAACTAGCCCTATGACAGATAAGATGTTCAAATTCAATATATTGCAAAGGAATATTAATTTAAAACAGCATGAGAGACCCAGAGGATGAGAAGCTGGGTGTAGCACAATGGCAGCCTATTTGTTTAGAATGCCTGAATTCCATCCTTGGCACCACAAAAATAAAAATAAATAAAAAAAAAGAATAAAATTTAAAAGTCTAACAGTCTATTGCTGAGTATTTGGCATCATAAAAACTCTCTTTTATTACAAATAGCAATTTAAATTTAAAAAAATCTTCTGGGGTGCCATTAAGATAAGTTATTTTACCTAACTAATACTTTCATTATTTTTAGACTGTTATATAATTGCCCCTTTCTCCATTCTATTTCCTCTCCTCTCTCATATAGCCCCTCTTTGGTGTCTTTAATTCATGGACTCTTTTTCATTAATTGTTAGTGCATGCATACATGTATCATATATGTATGTATGTATGTACATATGTATGTATTATATATACATACATAGCATAGTGCCTAATATTAAGTCTCTAGATATGGAATAATCTGATATATATCAGCCGTTAAACTACACCATTCTTTTTTTTTTAAACTGGTATATAACCAGTGACTAACCAGTGAGAGAGCATAGTAGACATACAAGACCTGATTAGCACAGTGCCTAAATACAACCTTCTTGGTATGTATAATGCTATTTGCTTGTATGCTTTCAGAACTAACCATTTGCCCTTCTGGGCAGTACTATTTCTTTCCTCTTAGCTAAAAACTTAGCTAAATACTCAGTGCTAGTGAAGCCATGGATATTGTAGAGTCTAAATGAACAAATTAGTGGTTACTAATTTATTAAACCACAATAATCCCTATCAACAATCTAAACATTTGCTCTTATAACTAGAAATAAGTGGAGTCTACACCTCTCACCAAGGACACTTCTTTGACAATCTATAGGAGAAATAGAAATCTCACTTGACAGATGCAGTATATTTCTTCTCCCTGGAGATTCAGAGATAATTGGTCCCCCTCCTCACCAATTGGGAACTCTGAACCATGTGTACCTGGTAAATATTCCCATATGTGCCACCTCCAGGCTTTCCAGTTCAACTATTGTGACTCCAGAAATATATTCTATGCATACATACAAACCTTGTGTTTTGTTTCCACTCCATGAGAGGAAGAGTTTGAGTCCCCAGAAAGGGCTGGAATGTGAATTTTTCTGAAAGAAGCAGGATCTAAAGAACCAACAGAGCTTCATTTCAACAAAGACTGGTTGAAAACAGTTGGGTAAGTGTAAAATCAGATGACCACAGTTTAGTTGTGGGCTTTTCTGCTAATTCATTGAGTTCTACTTAGACAAATGACTTTACATCTTCATATTTTAGTTTCCTTAGCAGAAGAAATAGTTTCTCTTCAAAAATTAAAATTCTGATGGGATGTGTAAACACTTTTAACACAGCTAAGCAGGACACCAACAGTCAAATCATGTGACTTCTCTTCTGTGGCCATGGTCATGCAGATGTTCTCTTATTGTCTCCTTAGTTAATATTTGACAAAAGAGAGGATTTACATTCAGGTATCCCTTATACCCTGAGTCTGTACCCTTGAAATAAAAGTAATTTCACAGCCGGGCATGGTGGCACACACCTTTAATCCCAGCACTCAGGAGGCAGAGGCAGGCGGATTTCTGAGTTTGAGGTCAGCCTGGTCTACAAAGTGAGTTCCAGGACAGCCAGGGCTATACAGAGAAACCCTGTCTCGAAAAACCAAAAAAAAAAAAAAAAAAAGTGATTTCATGTCTTGTTACAAGGGAGAAAAATCTCATGAGAGTTAAATTTAAGTGGAAAATCAAAGGGAAGCCAGTCCATGTTTTTCTGAGACTACAGAATATAGCCATTTCTCGACTTCTCCACTGTCAAGTTTGTTTTAACTCTTCCTATGTAGATGCATATTAAAGATGTGCCAGAGAGAATGCTGGTCTACATGAATTCACATTCAGAGCCTAAACTCGCTGAAAAGACAACCCAGTCAACACAGTTTGATTTAAGTGGTCCAGCTATCTGTGGTCAACCTAAGTGAAATTTATCAAATTGTTCATAATGTCTCTTACCATGAGTGTCTCCCCACACTATGAACTGTTACAAGGCGTGGGTAGTTTATAATCTTAGTCTTGTTTCTTCTGCTCTTGATAATTATGTCTTCAGGTCTCAAATTTTATTTAAATTTTTCAAAAGAGCTTACTCTGAAGTCAAAATAGATATTCCAAATGTGCCTTTCTATTGGCATCAACATATTTCTTTCAATGCTCACCTGAGCTTCTGACTCTATGTTTACCTGTTTTGTCTATTACTAGTGTCCAGTTACCATATAATCACAGGGGCTGTGTTTACTGGGATTTTCCTTAAATGTTTTGTGGCCCTGTGTATTTCTAGCATTAGGTTAAAAAATAAACAAGTACAATAAAAAGTTACCCTAGGCCCACAGTAGAGGGATTTTAAAGATTAGATCTAGGGTTAATCATAGGTAACTGTGAGGAGCGAAGTTTGATGCCAAGAACCCATATAAAACAAAACACAGTAGCATGAATCTGTAATTTTCAGCACACCTACAGAGAGATGGAGATAGACACAGGAGAATCCTCAGAAGTTCACAGGCCAGCTAGCCTGGCATATGAGGCAAAGAACAAAAACAGACCCTATCTCAATGGGATAGAAGACAAGAACTCACATTTAGGCTTGCTCTCTGACTCCCAAATATATACACAAATGTGCTTGCATGCACACACATGAACATGTACACACACATAGAGACACACATGCAGACTGTAGGAAAAATATATTTTATATAATTATTTACAAAATTATTTTTCCCAAGTAGTTCACAACTATCTGTAGTGCATCTAAGAAAACTTAAAGGCCACCTGTCTCCAGAAGTGTTATTTTCTGTCTCTGTTTGCTGATCTGATAATGTGGGGGGAAAATAAATTAGATATAGTTTGTGTAGACCAAAGACTATGCCACTCATATACAGTACCCACACATCACGATCTTTATATCTCCACTCCTATACATTGTCTCTGTGGCCCATGACCTTTTCAATCTCTCTCCTTCTGAAAATTATTTAGACTTTCCATTATGTTTCCTTATCACAAACTTCTTAGGTGACTAAGACATTGCATGTATTCTCCAATTTGACAAACACTCAAATAGATCATCATTTCTCTGTTGGTACAATAGGGCAGCTTATTATTTCCCATTCATTTTAGAGAATTCTGGTATTTGCAGACTAGACTCTGGATACATTAATTCCTTAGATAAGATAGCTGAAGTATACTCCATCCTCATCCACTTCACCTTATTCAAGGTCCTACATGTATTTCTTTATAACATCACTGCTTGTAATCTTTCTGTTGTTGCCATTATTGGCTACAGTGTTTTACCACTTGCCTTCTAACTTGCTCCCATCCTGACTCATGGATTACAGACATATGCCTTTTTATCATCTTGCCTCAGTCTCCAGAATACAAGGATTACAAGCATATGTCATGACATGTAGCTTCTGCTTGCATGCATGCTTGTATGATCCATATGATTCTTCTCTACATAGCAAGAGAATGACCCTTTATGTCATAAATTGAACACCTTCTACTTAATCACTTACACATATTCACAGGTGTCTTTCTGAGAATAAAATATAAATTCCCTAATCTATACTAAAGTACCATGTGTCCCTAATTGCCGCAGACGTTCAGTCAGGGGTCTCTAAGACCTGCGGGGGGACTGCACTCGGATACCCAGGTAAGGAACGGATTAGGCGTGACAGACAGAGACACAGACACAGATGGCTGTATCAACTGCTGCAAATTTTTACTATTCAGCCTTAGATTTTATACATTAGATACAAGGAAGAAGGAACTAGCAAATATTCAAAAGATTACAATNTTTTACTCAGAAATGGCTCATCCTTAGCCCAAATTTATGCAAGCACAGAACATTCAGAAAGAGAATCACACTTGGCTCAGCGCCTGCGGTCAAGCTGCCAGATATTTGATTTTACTAGTATCATATTAACTTACAACTTCTACTTTTCATGGCCACTCATTAACTTTCATGATGAAGGCTTTCAAGCAGCCGCTTTTTCTTCAATCTTTAACATTTACTTATCTATTTCAATTTAAGTCATATGCTCCTGTATGTGGCAATGGAGCATCAGTGGGCTTATAAATATAAGATCCTTAGTAAGTTTTGGGTGTCCACCATTTTTTCTGAAATTTTTACTTGCAGTATAAAATTCCCCATTCTAATTTCTAATCTTAATTGCTNATAGTATTCTTTATCACTTTTGATTATACTGTGTCCAATACTTCTCTTTAATCTTTCTTTTCTTAGAAATCCTAATTCAAACTTCTGAAGAACATCCATGATTTTCCCAAATAAGTTTAAGCTGTTTCTTAATAGTGTAATTAGTAACTAAGCAGCTGCAGGTCATCAGAGTTCACAATCTTGTTGCTTGCCAGTGCTCGTAGTCCTCGCTCAACTTTCTATTCTATCTGTATTTCTGACCTACTGGTGGGTAACAAAATCTTCCTGTGGGAGACATTATGTTCTCAGTAGGTGGTGGTTCACTAATTACTTCCTTATTTCCTGGAACATCTAGACCTGGGACCCGATCACAAAAGGCAACATCAAACGTGGGAACAAAGGAGCCATAGATCAATAGACCGCAGACAGCAAGTAACCCTAATGTCCAGGTGCTAAATATTCCCCAGCATGATCCCAGGAGGAAGCACTCTATGACTATGTAGGAGGTTGCTGCTGTTGACCTTAAGGGAGGCAAAGCCACGTGTGGCACGAACCTCCAGGACCAACAGCCATTCAAGCATTTAAGCCCTTTGCTGCAGTCTTCTCTGAAGAGGGTGCGGCACCTAATTCTGCCTCTTTCTCCACCTTTCCTCTGCTACTTCCCTCTGAATTCCTCCTTTGAACTATGATTTCCATCTGTCTCCTCTAAATAGATGTGCACATTACCATAGTGATGCTTCTTTATCTCTTTATTTTGGGTACATTTGTAACGTTCCAATCGATTCTTTACCTAGCTAACTTCATCTTATCTCTTCCTTCAACAATGAGTTACTTGCTAATCTCTAAAATTAAAGGAATCTGACAGTAACTTTGACATCTTTCTTTCTTTTCTTATGGATGTGTTTTTTTGAGTCTGTAATAGCTCTGACAAAAAAATAGTGTCCATAGAAGAAAAGAAACCGAGGTTATGGGTGACACACCATAAGTATTCAACAAACATGGAGTGAATAAATTAGTCCTGGTACTCTCATTAGTGACATATTAGTAATAAACCTAAGAACACAAACTCTAATTGTAAGATTTGTCAAGATTTTAACCTTACCTCTTCTTTTCAGAAGACTCAGTTGCTTTTTTGATAAGTGAATTGCTATTGTTGAATATAGAACATTCTCCAAAAGCCCATGTATTATAGGCTTGGTGCCTGTTTAGTGGGAACTAAAAGGTATTGCTCAATGGTTGTGGGGACTTCTGAGGGGACTTTAGGATCCTTGTCTCTTCCCTTTCCCCTCTTTCATGACACTGTCATAAACCAGTCATAAACTGAGGCCCTGTCTATGAAAAAATGAGCATTTTTGCTCTACGTGTACTCCCTGACATGACCTGTTACCATGCCACAGGCTTAAAAACAATGTAGCCATGGACCAAAACTCCAACACTTCTCTATAGTTGATTGTCTCAGTTGTTCCTTCTAGTGCTTCTAGAACTAATGTGGTACATGTGATCATGACCAGATCAGAGGGTCAATTTAGGTATCATAGAACACATAGCCACCAACACTTCAATGACATCTTGTTTTTTTCCTCTGTTCCCATCAAGACAATATCATAATAAGAGTTCTTGGTGTGCTGTTCTTCATTCTATCTTTTAGTTTCCACTGAATTATGATGACAAGAAACCACAGTAGTGTTTCTGAATTTCTCCTCCTGGGCCTCTTGGAGCATCAGGAACAGCAACCTTTCCTCTTTGGCATCTTCTTGGTTATATACCTGGTCACTTTGGTGGGAAATATGCTAATTATCCTGGCAATTGTCTCTGATCCACACCTCCACAGTCCTATGTATTTCTTCCTAGCCAACCTCTCTCTCACTGACCTGTGTCTATCATCTACCACAGTTCCCAGGATGCTGGTAAACATCCAAACTCAGAGGCATAGCATCCCTTATGCCGGATGTCTGTCTCAAATCTATTTCTTCCTGTGGTTCATTGGACTAGATGTTTTCCTCCTGGCAGTGATGGCTTATGACAGACTTGTGGCCATATGCTATCCCCTTCACTACACCTTGGTCATGAGTCCCAGATGCTGCATCCTGCTGGTGACTACATCTGTATTCCTTGCCCATTCATATGCTCTAACCCACATCATTCTCTTGTCTCAGTTATCCTTCTGCATGGACAACATCATTCCCCATTTCTTTTGTGAACTGCTTCCCATGTTAAAGCTCTCTTGTTCTAACACTTATGCCAACCAGTCTGTGCTGCTCTACTGGGGAGGAGCATTAACTGTCTTGATCCCTTTGTTAATCATTGCTTCATATGTTCGCATTGTGGCCACCATTGTGAGAGTCCCATCAGCAAGTGGAAAGTGGAAGACCTTCTCCACCTGTGGGTCCCATCTCTCAGCAGTCTGCTTGTTCTATGTGTCTGCTATTGGGGTGTATTTCATTCCATCTGCTGCTGATTCAGCTAGCAAAGATAGGATTGCAGCAGTGATGTATGCTGTGGTGACCCCCATGCTGAACCCATTCATCTATAGCCTGAGAAACAAAGATATGACAAGTGCCTTGAGAAGATTCCTGAACAGAATTTTGCTGCAATCTCCACAAAGCTGAAGACAACCTTTGTGAATTTCAGGGGAAATCAACCTTCATAATTCATTTGATGCTGAAGTTCAAATCTGGGGTTTTGTACTTGCTAGCTTTACATTCCAAGGCAGTCTTTAAAAAGTCAATTAATCCATAATTTTCTCACTTAATAAAAGGTGATAAAAATATAATCTCTATTATAATTGTTTCTGATATTTATGTTTGTG
This sequence comes from Mus pahari, assembly GCF_900095145.1. NCBI lineage: Eukaryota > Metazoa > Chordata > Mammalia > Rodentia > Muridae > Mus > Mus pahari. The sequence continues at coordinate 24,232,889 of NC_034592.1, forward strand.
TACATACGTGTGTATTTGCTTGCTTTACTTCATGTACTTGAATATTTATTATCATTAACAAGATTCAGCATGTTATTCTGAGTTAATTTTCCTTCTTTTTCATTACACAGAAAAAGCAGGAGCTCCTAGAGGTTAAATTATTTGTCTAGCATTATACAGATTAATGGCAAAGGCAGAATATGGATACATTCACTTTAATTGTCGTGATTGCTACATGTTCCTCTCAATTGGTGTTCTTTTTATGTCTTCTCACACTGTACATAAGCATCATTCCAATAAATCACATCTCTCAATATTACTATGATTCTGTGATAGAGGAAGGCAAACATGAAGCTATATAATTTGTGTGTTTAAAGATTCAAATGTTTCTCCAAGAGAACACATACTGAGCTTGAACATAGGTCTCTAGTTATCTATACTGGATAACTTAAGAACTAATCCAAAGGTCAAAGACAAAAGTTTCTTTTCCTAAATAATTTCTCAGCACAATTCTAAGAGTCTCTTTAGATCTATTATAAACTATAACTTGCCACTTTTTTTTACTGCATCTCCCATAGGGAACTCTACTAAAGGGTTAGGTTAAGAGCCTGTAGATAACTCAAAGGGAAGATCATGATTTGCACTATATTTTATGTTGATTTGATCTCTACACATTTGTCAGTATATTGAGATCTCACTGATGAGCTCTTATTTTGAAATGGTATATTAACATCCTCTATCACATTTACACCTGAGCATAGGGATGGGACTAGTGATAACAGTAATCTCTGATAATTAATGAAGTTCAAATTCTCTGAGTAATTCTCTATATATTACCCAAATGGAAGTGCAAGGGCAAGAGGGTGAATGCCTATAAAATAAGCATTAAAGGCTAAGTTCTTCTTAGCTTAATCTGCAGAAGAATCAAGGATGTTTTCTATCTCTAGCATAAGTTATAAAGCAACCTAGGAAGCTGTCTTTAACCCAAGAGTTAAAAATAGATTTTACTGTATCTGATAGAAGAAAACAAATGAATAGTCGAGTACTTTAAACTTAATCAGGAAGTGAGTACTTCGAGACAGAGGTTTAAGTCCTGCATTTCAGAATTGGCTTTCTTATCAATGAACAATGATAACTGCATAATCACTTAAAAACAATGAGCATTGACTCTCTGAGTTCTCTGGGGTACCCCCAGGCTGCCCTAAGCAGACTGCTATCCCTGGCAGACCTCCACTCTCCTACTACCTCTCTGCTCACCTTCATCAGACTTGTGAATCTTAAACCATACATGTTAGGTTCCCACCCTTCACCCATCTTTCCTGCTTGCTGAGTCTTCTGAGGCACCCCCACTGCCCTGAGCAGTTTGCTGACCACAAATGACCTCCACCTCTCCACACACCTTTATCAGACCTCTGAATCTTTAACCATATAGACATTCTGAAGCATACAGACAATAGATACCCATCAAAGACCTGTAATTCCAGGACCATCAAGGTTAATCTCCCTCCCAATACCTACAGCAGAAATATCCAAGGACCAAAACCATCCAGATGGCTAAAGACCCTCAAAAAACTCAATCAACAAATTCATGACAATAAAACAACTTCAGAGCATAACTACCCTATGACAGGAAGCTCTAGATATCCTAACACAACTGAAGCACAAGAAAATGATTCAAAATCCAATCTTATAAAGCTGATAGAGGACTTTAAAAAGGAAATTAAGAAATACATTTAAGAAATACAGGAAGAGCTCTGTGCCATCTTGGGTGAGAACTCGGCAGAGGGTCCCAAGGTCTCTAGAGGACTCTCATGTCACAGGAAACCTAGCACACCCAGGATCTTGAGATCACTGGTGAGTGGTACCCAAAATCTGTTCCAAAGAATCTCGGAGGGTTTTGTGCCAGTAGGAATGGAGAAAAAGGAACCATGCTTGACCAGTGACTGGGATTCATTCAGGTCAGTCCCATGTCTGCACCATTTTGGGGAGAACTCAGTGGAGGGTCCCAAGGTCCCCAGAGGATTCTCCATGCCACAGGCACCCTAGCACACCCAAGATCTAGGGATCACTGGTGAGTGAAACTTAACATCGGTTCCAAAGAATCCCGGACAGTCTTGTGCCAGCAGGAACATGGAAAAAGGAAACCTGCACAACTAGCAGCTGGGATTCCTTCTGGTGGCTCCAGCCACATTGGCAGGCCCTAGCACATCCAGGATCTTGGAATCACTGAGACCAGTCTATGCAGGAGAGCATGTGGATGGCAGAAGCAACAAAGCTTCTTGGACAAGGTCCCTTCTGGCCTTCATACTCAGCCAGGAGGCAGAGCTGAGACCCAGAGCCCTGGGCACCTTTCTTGCCAGAGGAGAATCAGACTCCAGAGAGGGCTCTGAACCCAGGAATCAGGAGGTGGATCTGAGCTCCAGACATCTGGAAACCTTCCCTGCAAGAGGAGAGCTTGCCTGCAGAGACTGCTCTGACCACTAGGATTCAGGAGAGAACTGGATTCCTAGGAGGGCTGACAGAGGCTAAGAGAATCACAGGAGGAACAAGCTCCTGCCAGAGACAGCTAGAACATATAACACCAGAGATTACCAGATGATGAAAGTCAAAGGTAAGAATCTTATTAACAGAAACCAAGACCACTTGACATCATCAGAACCCAGTAGCCCACCACAATGAGTCCAGGATACCCCAACACACCTGAAAAGCAAGATTCAGGTTTAAAATCATATCTCATGAGACTGGTAGAGAATTTTAAAAAGGGAGTGAATAACTCATTTAAAGAAATACAAGAGAACACTGCCAAACAGGTAAAAGTCCATAAAGAATTACATGAAAACACTGCTAAACCAGTAGAAGTCCTTAGAGAGGAAACACAAAAACCCTTAAATAATTACAGAAAAACACAACCAAACAGGTGATGGAATTGAACAAAACCATCCTAGATCTCAAAATGGAAGTAGAAAAATAGAGAAAACCCAAAGGGAGACAATTCTGGAGATAGAAATCCTAGGAAAGAAATTAGAAACCATAGATGCAAGCAACAGCAAGAGAATATAAGAGATGGAAGAGAGAATCTCAGGTGTAGTAGATTACATAGAAAACATGGACACAACAATCAAAGAAAATGTAAATTCCAAAAACATCCTAACTCAAAACACCCAGGAAATACAGGACACAATGAGAAGACCAAACCTAAGGATAATAGGTATAGATGAGAATGAAGATTTTCAACTTAAAGGACCAGTAAATGTCTTCAAAAAATTATAGAACAAAACTTCCCAAACCTAAAGAAAGATGTGCCCATGAAAATACAAGAGGACTACAAAACTCCAAATAGAGTGGACCAGAAAAGAAATTCGTCCCAACACAAAGTAATCAGAAAAACAAATGCACTAAATAAAGACAGAACATTAAAAGCAGGGGAAAAGGTCAAGTAACATATAAAGGCAGACCTATTAGAATTGCTCCAGACTTCTCACCAGAGAAAGCCAGAAAATTCTGGACAGATGTTATACAGACTGTAAGAGAACACAAATGCCAGCTAAGGCTACTATACCCAGCAAAACTCTCAATTACCATAGATGGAGAAGCAAAGATATTCCATGACAAAACCAAATTCACAAAATATCTTTCCAGGAATCCTGCCTTTCAAAGGATAATAAAGGGAAAATTCCAACAGAAGGAGAGAAATTATTCCCTGGAAAAAAATGAGAAAGTAATGTTTCAACAAACCTAAAAGAAGACAGCTGCAAGAAAAGAACCCCAACTCTAACAACAAAAAAAGGAAAGTAATAATGACCTTTCCTTAATATCTCTTCATATCAATGGAGTCAATTCCCCAGTAAAAAGACATAGACTAACAGACTGGCTACATAAACAAGACCCAACATTTTGCTGCATACAGAAAAACCACCTCAGGGAAAAAGACAGACACTGCCTCAGACTAAAAGACTGCAAAACAATTTTCCAAGCAAATGGTCAGAAGAAACAAGGTGGAGTAGTTATTATACTATCGAATAAAATCGACTTCCAACCCAAAGTTACCAAAAAAGACAAGGAGGGGCACTTTATACTCATCAAAGGTAAAATCTTCAAAGATGAATTCTCAATTCTGAATGCCTACGCTCTAGATGCAAGGGCATCCACATTCATTAAGGAAACTTTAGTGAAGCACAAAGCACAAATTACACCTCACACAATAATAATGGGAGACTTCAACACCCCACTCTCATGTTTGGACAGGCCCTGGAAACAGAAATTAAACAGAGACACAGTGAAACTAACAGAAGTCATGAAACATAGATTTAACAGATACCTACAGAACATTTTATCCTAAAACAGAAGGATATGCCTTCTTCTCAGCACCTCATGGTTCCTTCTCCAAAATTGACCATATAATTGTTCACAAAACAGGCCTCAACAGATACAAAAATATTGAAATTATCCCATGCATCCTATCAGATCACCATGGTCTAAGGCTAATCTTCAATAACAACATAAATCATAGAAAGCCAACATTTACATGGAAGCTGAACAACACTCTCCTCAATGATACCTTGGTCAAGGAAGAAATAAAGAAAGAAATTAAAAACTTTTTAGAGTTTAATAAAAATGAAGCCACAACACAGCCAAACTCATGGGACACAATGAAAGCATTCCTAAAGGAAAACTCATATTTCTGACTGCCTCCAAAAAGAAACTAGAGAGAACATACACTAGCAGCCTGACAGCACACCTAAAAGCTCTAGAACAAAAGAAGCAAATTCACACAACAGGAATAGACAACAGGAAATAATCAAACTCAGGGCTAAAATCAACCAAGTGGAAACAAAAAGAACTATACAAAGAATCAACCAAACCATGAGCTGGTTCTTTGAGAAAAACAACAAGATAAATAAACGCTTAGTCAGACTACATGGGCACATGGACAGTATCCTAATTAACAAAATCAGAAAAGAAAAAGGAGACATTACAAAAGAACCTGAGGAAATCCAAAACATTATCAGATCCTACTAAAAAGGCTATATTTGCGCCAGCACTGGGTCACCTAGGGCACAGAGTCTGCAGACACCACCACGGTCCCTACAGTACTGCCTAAGCAACCTTAGGATCACTGACCAGACAACTCCATGGTCCTGAAAGGAGACACCATTTCCATGCACTGTAACACACCCAGGATCTTAGGAAAACAGGATCACAGGATAACAGGAGCTGTGTCACACTAGTATTTGAGTGTCTCAGAGGAGCTTGACTACCAAGAACTCAGACACACACAGAATCTCAGGTTCACAGGAGCCCCCAATCAAAGAATCACTTAGAAATCTGGACTCTGGGAGGTCCTGAATTAACTGGGATGATAGGAAGGACAGGCTCCAATCAGATATATTGAGGAAAGCAAGCACTAGAGATAATCAGATGGCAGGAGGCAAGCGTAAGAACAGAAGCAACAGAAACCAAGGTTACTTGGCATCATCAGAACCAAACTCTCCCACCATAGCAAGTTCTGGATACACCATCACAACAGAAAAGCAAGACATGGATCTAAGTCACTTCTCATGATGATGATGGAGGACTTTAAGAAGGAAATACTGGAAATCAGATAGAAGACATTAAAGTGGAAATACAAAAATCCCTTAGAGAGTTACAGGAAAACGCTACCAAACAGGAGATGGAATTGAAGAAAGCCATCAAGGATCTAAAAATGGAAGTAGAAACAATAACGAAAATCCAAAGGGAGACGACTCTGGAGATAGAAACCCTAGGAAAGAAATCAGGAACCATAGCTGCAAGAATCAGCAACAGAATAAGAGATGGAAGAGAGAATCTCAAGTGCAGAAGATTCCATAGGGAACATGGACACAACAATAAAAAAAAAATACAAAATGTAAAATGATCCTAACTCAAAACATCCAGGAAATCCAGGACCCAATGAGCAAACCAAACCTACAGATAATAGTAGATGAGAATGAAGATTATCAAATTAAAGGACCAGCAAATATCTTCAACAAAATTAGAGAAGAAAAGTTCCCATACCTAAAAAAAGAGATGCCCATGATCATTCGAGAAGCCTACAGAACTCCAAATAGACTCGACCAGAAAAGAAATTCCTTCCAAAACATAATAATCAGAACAACAAATGCACTAAGTAAAGACAGAATATTAAAAGCAGTAAGGGAAAAGAGTCAAGTAATGAGTAAGGCAGGACTATTAGAATTACTCCAGACTTCTCACCAGAGACTATGAAAGGCAGAAGATTCTGGACAGATGTTATACAGACCCTAAGAGAACACAAATGCCAGCCCAGGTTACTATACCTAGCTAAACTCTCAATTACCATAGATGGAGAACACAAAGTATCCCATGACAAAACCAAATTCACACAATATCTTGCAACAAATCCAGCCCTTCAAAGGATAATAACAGAAAAACACCAATACAAGGATGGAAACCAAGCCCTTAAAAAAGCAAGAAAGTAATGCTTGAACAAACCTAAAAGAAGACTGTCACAAAACAGGCAAGAAGCAACAATTACTTTTCCTTAATATCTCTTAATATCAATGGACTCAATTCCCCCAATAAAAAAGGCATAGACTAACAGATTGGCTACACAAACAGGATCCAACATTTTGCTGCTTACAGGAAACTCATCTCAGAGAAAAAGACAGACACTACCTCAGAGTAAAAGGCTGGAAAACAATTTTCCAAGCAAACGGCCTAAAGAAACAAGCTGGAGTAGCCATTCCAATATCGAATAAGCTCTACTTCCAACCCAAAGTTATTAAAAAGACAAGAAGGGGCACTTCATACTCATCAAGGGTAAAATCTCCCAAGATGAACTCTCAATCCTGAATATCTATGCTCCAAATGCAAGGGCAGCCACATTCATTAAAGGACCTTTAGTATAGCTTAAAGCACACATT
>NC_034592.1:24240775-24251537 GCF_900095145.1 Mus pahari
GTCATTAATAGTCTCCCAACCAAAAAAAGCCCAGGACCAGATGGGTTTACTACAGAGTTCTATCAGACCTTCAAAAAGAACTAATTCCTGTACTTCTCAAACTATTCCACAAAATAGAAACAGATGGTATTCTACCCAAATCATTCCATGAAGCCACAATTACTCTGATACCTAACCCACGTAAAGACACAACACAGAGAGAGAACTTCAAGAATTGTCCCTGATGAATATCGATGCAAAAATATTCAATAAAATCCTTGCAAACAGAATCCAAGAATACATCAAAATGATCATACATCATGACCAAGTAGGCTTCATCCCAGGGATGCAGGGATTGTATAATATAGGGAAATTCATTAACATAATCCACTATCTAAACAAACACAAAGACAAAAACCGCATCATCATCTCGTTAGATGCTGAGAAAGCATTTGACAAAAATCCAACACTCCGTCCTGATAAAAGTCTTGGAAAGATCAGAAATTCAATGTCCAAAATTAAATATAATAAAAGGAATATACACCAAACCTGTAGCCAACATCAAACTAAATGGAGAGAAACTTGAAGCAATCCCACTAAAATCAGGGACTAGACAAGACTGCCCACTTTCTCCCTACCTATTCAATATAGTACTTGAAATCCTAGCCAGAGCAATTAGACAACAAAAGGAGATCAGAGGATACAAATTGGAAAGGAAGAAGTCAAAATGTCAATATTTGCACATGATATGATAATATATATAAATGACCCTAAAAATTCCAACAAAGAACACCTAAACCTGATAAACTGCTTCAATATAGTAGCTGGATGTAAAATTAACTCAAACAAATTAGTTGCCTTTCTCTACACAAAGGATAAACAGGNTGAGAAAGAAATTAGGGAAACAACACCCTTTACAATAGTCAAAAAATATAAAATACTTTGGTGTGACTCTAACTAAGGAAGTGAAAGATCTTTATGTTAAACACTTCAAGTGTCTGAAGAAAGAAATCGAAGAAGATCTCAGAAGATGGAAAGATCTCCCATGTTCATGGNTTGGCAGGATTAATATAGTCAAAATGGCTATCTTGCCGAAAGCAATCTACATATTCAGTGCAATCTCATCAAAATTCCAACTCAATTCCTCAACAAGTTAAAAAGGACAATTTGCTAATTCATCTTGAATAATAATAATAATAATAATAATAATAATAATAATAATAACAACAACAACAGGATAGCAAAAACTATTCTCACCGATAAAAGAACCTCTGGTGGAATCACCATGCCTGACCTCAAGCTTTACATCAGAGCAACTGTGATAAAAACTGCATGGTACTGGTACAGCAAGAGACAGGTAGGTCAATGGAATAGAATTGAAGACCCTGAAATGAACCCACACACCTATGGTCACTTGATCTTTGACAAAGGAGCTAAAATCATCTTCCGTAAGATTCATCTGTAAGGCAAAAGATACTGTCAACAAGACAAAAATGCCACCAATAGATTGGGAAACGATTTTTAACAATCCTAAATCTGATAGGAGACTAATATCCAATTTATACAAAGAATTCAAAAAGTTGGACTCCAGAAAATCAAAAAACCTATTAAAAAAAGGATTCTCAACTGAGGAATACTGAATGGCTGAGAATCACCTGAAAAAAAAATCTTCAAAATCCTTAATTATCAGGGAAATGCAAATCAAAACAACCCTGAGATTCCACCTAACACCAGTTAAAATGGCTAAGATCAAAAATTCAGGCTGGGCAGTGGTGGTGCACACCTTTAATCCCAGCACTTGGGAGGCAGAGGCAGGCGGATTTCCGAGTTTGAGGCCAGCCTGGCCTACAAAGTGAGTTCTAGGACAGCCAGGGCTACACAGAGAAACCCTGTCTGGAAAAACCAAAACCAAAAAAAAAAAGATTCAGGTGAAAGCAGATGCTGGCTGAGGGTGTGGAGAAAGAGCAACACTCCTCCATTGCAGGTAGGATTGCAAGGTTGTACAACCACTCTGAAAATCAGTCTACCTGCTCCTCAGAAAATTGGACACATTACTACCAGAAGATCCAGCAATACCTCTCCTGGGCATATACCCAGAAGATGTTCCAACTGGTAATAAGGAACCATGGTCCACTATGTTCATAGCAGCCTTATTTATAACAGCNNGAAGCTGGAAAGAACCCAGATTTCCCTCAACAGAGGAATGGATACAGAAAATATGGTACATTTACACAATGGAGTACTACTCAACTATTAAAAATTATGAATTTATGAAATTCTTATGCAAATGGATGTATCATCCTGAGTGAGGTAAACCAATCACAAAAAAACTCACATGATAAGTGAATATAAGTCCAGAGACTTAGAATACCCCAGATACAATTTGCAAAACACAAGAAAATAGAGAAAGAAGACCAAAGTGTGGATACTAAATTCCTCCTTAGAATGGAGAACAAAATATCCATGGAAGGAGTTACAGAGACAAAGTTTTGAGCTGAGACAGAAGGAAGGATCATTCAGTGACTGCCCCTTCCAGGGATCCATACCATACTCAGCTATCAAATGCAGACACTATTGCATATTCCAGCAAGATTTTTCTGACATGACCCTGATAGAGTTGTCTCTTGTGAGGCTATGCCAATACCTGGCATATACAGAAGTGGATGCTCACAGTCAGCTTTGGATGGAACACAGGGTCCCCAATGGAGGAGCTAGATAAAGTACCCAAGGAGATGAAGGAGTCTGTAACCCTATAGGAGGAACAGCATTATGAACTAACCAGTACCCCTAGTAGAGCTCATATCTCTAGCTGCATATGTAGCAGAAGATGGCCTAGTTGGCCATCATTAGGAAAAGAGGGCCTTGATCTTCCAAAGATTATATGCCCCAGGATAGAGGCATACCAGGACCAGGAAGCAGGAGTGGGTGAGTTGGGGAGCAGGGTGGGAAGAGGGTATAGGGTCTTCCAAGGTAGCACTTGAAATGTAAATGAGAAAAATATCTATTAAAAATGTTTAATAAAAATTGCCAATGAGGCTATAAATCTGGCCTTCCATAAGAACTCCATGATTATATATTTTAGCTCCAATTTTTGGAGCGGCAGTAATTTGAATGGTCTGGAAGAGAAGAATGAAATAAATGTTTACAATTCATAATGTTTTAAATGGGATGAAAATAGCAAAAATCTATCTAATTCAATCAGTAATACAGGAAAGTCCAGAAACTTTTACAAAAAGAAAAAAGAAAAAAGAAAAAGAAATATGGGGAAATAGAACAGACGGGTATAGGCCTTTAGAGGAAACCAATAAATCCCTTAAAGAAAGAGGGGAAAATAAAATTAAACAGGTGAATGAAATAAAACTGTTAAAAAACTGAAAATCAATATAGAAGCAATAAAGGAAACACAAAGTGAGAGAACCCTGGAGATGGCAAATCTAGGAAATAGAGCAGGAATAACAGATGCAAGCATCATCAAGAGAATACATGGGGCAGAAGAGAGTATCTCAGGTGTAGAATATACAATAGAAAAAAAGATACAACAGTCAAAGAAAATGTTAAAGCTAGAAATTTCCTGATGACATCTAGGAAATCTGGAATACCATGAAAAGACCTAACCTAAAAATAATAGGATTAGAAGAAGGTGAAGAGTCCCAGCAAAAATGACCAGAATATATTCTCAACAAAATCACAGAAGAAAAGTTTCCAACCTAATGAAAGAGATGCCTGAGAATCACCTGAAAAAATGTTCAACATCCCTAATCATCAGGGAAATGCAAATCAAAACAACCCTGAGATTCCATCTTACACCAGTTAGAATGGCTAAGATCAAAAATTCAGGTGAAAGCAGATGCTGGCAAGGATGTGGAGAGAGAGAGCAACACTCCTCCATTGCTGGTGAGATTGCAAGCTTTTAAAACCACTCTGAAAATCATTCTACCTGTTCCTCAGAAAATTGGAAATAGTACTACCAGAAGATCCAGCAATACCTCTCCTGGGCATATACCCAGAAGATGTTCTGTCTGGTAATAAGGACACATGCTCTACTATATTTATAGCAGCCTTATTTATAATAGCCAGAAGCTGGAAAGAACCCAGATGTCCCTCAATGGAGGAATGGATACAGAAAATGTGGTACATTTACACAATGGAGTACTATCAGCTATTAAAAACAATGAATTTATGAAATTGTTAGGCAAATGGATGTATCTAGAGGATATCATCCTGTAAGGTACCCCAGTCACAAAAGAATTCACTTGATATGCACTCCCTGGTAAGTGAATATTAGCCCAGAGACTTAGAATATCCAAGATACAATTTGCAAAACACAAGAAAATCAAGAAGGAAGACCAACTCATGGATACTTCATTCCTTCTTAGAATAGGGAACAAAATACCCATGGACAGAGTTACAGAGACAAAATTTGGAGCTAAGATGAAAGGATGGACCATCCAGAGACTGCCCCACTCAGGGATCCATCCCATAATCAACCACCAAACATAGACACTATTACGTATGCCAGCAAGATTTTGCTGAAGGGACTCTGATATAGCTGTCTTGTATGAGGCTATGCTAGTACCTGGCAAATACAGAAGTGGATGTTTGCAGTCATCTATTGGATAGAACACAAGGCCACCAAGGAAGGAGCTAGAGAAAGTACCCAAGGAGCTGAAGAGATCTGCAACCCTATAAGTAGAACAATAATATGAACTAACCAGTACCCCCAGAGTTTGTGTCTCTGGCTGCATATGTAGCAGAAGATGGTCTAGTCGTCCATCATTGGGAAGAGAGGCCTCTTGGCCTTGCAAACTTTATATACCCCAGTACAGGGGAATGACAGGGCCAAGAAATGGGAGTGGGTAGGTAGGGGAGAATGGCGGGTAGAAGGTATAAGGGACTTTCAGGATAGCATTTGAAATGTAAATGAAGAAAATATCTAATAAACAATTGAAAAAAAACAATAGTTTGTTAAAAAAAATTATTCCTTCAAAAAAAAAAAGAGAAAGATGCTATAGACATACAAGAAGCTTAGAGAACACCAACCAGGCTGGACTAGAAAATAAAACCCTCTGATCACATAATCAAAACATAAAAGCTACAGAACAAAGAAAGCATATTGAAAGCAGCAAGTGGAAAAGCACAGGTAACATACAAAGGCAAACCTATCAGAACTATGCATGACTTCTCAACAGAGACTTAAAAGATAGAAGGGTATGGACAGATATCTAGCAACCTCTAAAAATACAAACAAAAACAAAAACAAATACAAAACAAAAAACAAAAAACCCACAGATACCAATCTAGACTACTATACTCTGCAAAACTCTCCATCACCATAGATGAAGAAAACAAGATATTTCCAGACAAACCCATATTTAAACAGTATCAACCTACAAATCCAGCCCTATAGAAAAGACAAGAAGTGTAACACAGAGGACAACTTCATCCAAGAAAACACAAGGAATAAATAATTCCATACCAGCATAAACAAGGAGACTGTGCGCTCACATGCACACACACACACACACACACACACACACACACATTAACACCACTAAAATCAAAATAACAGGAAATAACAATTACTGGTCATTAATATCTCTCAACATCAATGGACTTAATTCACCTGTTTAAGGGTAGTTTCCTGTATTTCGTTATTATTATTATTATTATTATTATTATTATTATTATTATTATTATTTCTATTGGTTTGCATCTCAAATGATATTCCATTTCCCAGTTACCTTCCCACAAGTCCAACATTCCATAGCCTCTCTCTCCTTCCTCCTTTTTGCCTCTATGAGGGTGCTTCCCCACCCACCTTCTCCCACACAACTCCTCCAGCATCCCCCTACACTGGGGCATCAAACCTCCACAGGACCAAGCGCCTCCACTCCCATTGATGTCAGACAAGGCCATTATCTTTTATCTATGTGTCTGGACTCATGATCTCTCCAGGTACACTTCTTGGTTGGTGGTATTCCTAATCCCTGGGAGCACTCAGTGGTCCAGCCAGCTGATGTTGTTCTTCCTATAGGGTTGCAATCCCTCTCAGTTCCTCCAGTCCTTCAACCAGCTCCCCGACCAGGGTCCCTGAGCTCAGTCTGATGACTAGCTCCAAACATTCACATCTGTATTGATCAGTTGCTAGATGAACCTCCCAGGGAACAATCATACCAGGTTTCTGTCAGCAAGTACCTCTTGGTAACCACAACAGTGTTGGGTTTGGTGTCTGCAGACAGGATGGTTCCCCAGGTGGCACAGTCCCCGGATGGCCCTTCCTTAATTCTTGTATATTTTAAGGGATTTATTTCCTCTTTAAAGGTCTCTATCATCCTTAAATTTTGGATTTCAGGTTATTTTCTTGTGTTTGGGATATGTTAGGATATCCAGGACTTCTTGTAGTGAATAGCTGTGCTTTGAAGTTGTCATGTTGCCCTCGTTTTTGCTAATTGTATTCTTTCAAGGGCCTTTAGCCATTTGGATGTCTTTGGTCCTTAGATGTTTTTGTTGTAATAGGAATTGGGAAGGTGATTAATCTCAATGGCCCTGGTGTGTCAGGCCTCTGATGGTGTCCTTGGGCTATATGGTTCTTGATCCATAGGTCTACATGGTTCAGGAACCAAAGGTCTTACTGTTATGCTCAGACCTCAAGGTCTCTACTGACCACCAAAGACTACCAGCAGTCCAACTCATATGCAAAATCAAAGAGTTGGACTCCTGGTCAAGCTCAAGTTCAGACACTTCCAACATCTCAAATTCATTGAATGGCTGTAGAGGTGTGTTGAGCTGTTGTCAGCCTTGCTTTTTATACAGTTGAGTAAGAGGCTTTCCAACTTGGTGGCTTGCATAAAATTTTAGCTAACATCATGAACTTTGCTGTATCTTGAGTCATGTTGCCCTGGAAATGACACTCAGCATTTCCCTTTATCAAGGATGTAGTGGGTGTTACTTGCGGAGTATTCTGGTTCCTGGAACAAGCTGTAGTTTTTCCATTTTCCAAGTTCAAACTGAGGGAGCTCTCTCTGGGAGTCCAAGGGTGTTGAAAGCAACAAAAATATGTCTATCGGCAATCAGTTAATACACATGATTTCAGGTTAGGAATTGTGGGAGGGAGCTCTCATACATGATCTCAAAGTAAGTTAGGGCCAAGGTGTAAGGTGTCTTCCTGACCCTTTATAGGGCAAAGGGGAGAAGAACCACCCAGTCCCTACCAGACTTGATGGTCAATTTAGTAAGGTTCTCTTTTGGAGTTCTGTTCATCCTTTCTGCCTGTCCTGAGCTCTGGGGCCTAGAAGCACAATGTAATTTCGAATTTGCCCCCATGGCCTTGGCCATTTCCTGGGTTACATGAGCACTGAAGGCAGGTCCATTATCTGAGCTCAGCATGGCACAAATACCACATCTGGGAAGGTTATCTTCTAATATCTCTGTGATCGCTGTCTGGGATGTTTCTTGTTTAGTAGGAGAGGTCCCAGTCCATCCTGAAAAATAAAAAGTACTAAAAAATACTTGTATCCATATTTTCCTGCCTTTACCTCATTAAAGTCTATTTCCCTATAGGTACCTGGTTTGGCACATCTGTCAGGAGCCCTTTTCTTTGGGCAGTAGTCCTCACTGGTAAGCTTGAAGGTAAGGCACTTGGAGGCAATTTTTTTCTACTGAAGATCTTAGATGAATAATTTTTAAATTGGCTTGTTGAATGAGATCTTCTGTTTTCCTTGTACCCAAGTGGGTCATCTGATGAATGTGCTGGAGCACGTTTGGAGTGAGTGCATCAGGCAGGATTAGATTTCAGTCTACTGTCATCTACCAGTCTCTGGGCTTGTGAAACTTATGTCATTTATTTCTGATATAAGTATTGTCCTCCTTAGAATATACAGGTTTATCTGGCAGAGTAGGTGTCCCAGGATCTGGCAACTGAAAGGCTAGAGTTGGCAAAGGATTAAGAGCAGTGGCCTTGGCTGCTGCATTTACCATGTGATGCAGTAGTAATTGCCTTTTGATGGCCTGGGCAATGTATGATTACTAATTCTTGGGTAGCCAGAGGGCTGGTAACAAGTCCAAAATTTATTGCTTGTTTTTACTAGTCTTTCCCTTTGCTATAAGCAGTCCTCTTTCTTGATATATAGCCCCATGAATATGTGCCATGGCAAAGGCATACCTGCTATCAGTATAAATAGTAACCCGATTATCCTTGCCTAAGTTAAGAGCCTTGGTCAGGGCTAACAGCTCTACTCTTTGGGCTGAAGTGCCAGCAGATAGGGCAGAAGCCCAAACAGTCTCACTGTCAGACACTACCACTGCCTCTGAGTACCTCTGTCCATCTTGTACTTAGCTGCTATCATCTGTGTGCCAAACAACCTCAGCATCAGGTATTGACTGGTCAGACAAGTCTTTTCTGAGTCTGTGTACCTGGCTCAGGATTCCAGCATAGTAGTGGAGATTGCCACAAGGTAGAGATCCAGCAGCAGAGTACTTCCTACAGAGTACAGCTCTAAACTAAGCTGTGCTCTGTAGGAAGTACATATGTGGGGCTTGAGCAATAAGCTCTGGTAGTGAGTTGAGTCATGCAGGCATTCCTTAGGCACCTGTCTTGGAGTTGTTTGAGCACCCCCTCAATAGCATATGGGGAGATGATGTAAAGTTCTTGTCCCACATTTAGTTTGTCAGCATCTTTGACTAGTAGAGCAGTGGCTGCAGTGATTCTCATGCATAGTGACCATCCTGATGCTACTAGATCTAGTTTCTTTGACAGGTAAGCCATAGGCCTGTTCAGTGGGCCTATCAACTGGGTCAAGACTCCTTTTATTCTCATCCACATAAAGGTAGAAGGGCTTAGTCACATTGGGTAGCCCTAGTGCTGGGGCCATCAGTAAAATTTGTTTTAAGTTTATTGAAAGAGACCTCCATGTATTTAGCTTTCTTGCTCTATCTGAAAGACACGGTTTCCTTGTGACATTTTGTTGAAAGATAAGACAGCTTCCAAAGTGATTGTACCATGTTTCAAATTCAAACAACAATGAATAAAGTGGCTGTTCACTTCTTCACCAGATGTTGTCAGTGTTCTCATCTTTGAGAATCATAAAAAAACGGTGCTGTGGAATCTTGTTGCAGATTATTAATGTGTGCTTCTCTGACAGTGTGATGGACACTATTACCTAGGTGTTTAGTTCATCTGATGTGAGAGGCAAAGTCTACACTGCTGCTTATTTGCCTAAACATCTCCTCTGCTAAAGCTTCACTTTAGTTTTGTGGCATAATCTTTTCTAATTTAAATTATTGTATTTATTTACATTCCAGTTGTTGCTATCCCCTCACTCCCCCTTCCACAGCTCTTCATTCCATTCCTCTTCTCCCTTGCCTCCAAGAGGGTGCTTCCCCCACCAGACCTCCTCCTTCCCTGAGGCCTCAAATTTCTCCAGGATTAAGTGCATGTTCTCCCAGGCCAGACCAGGCACACCTCTTGTATATATGTGCCAGGGTCCTTGGACCAATCCATGTATGCTACTGATTGGTGGTTCATCTCTGGGAGCTCCATGGGGCCTGGGTTAGTTGAGACTACTGGTCTTCCTATAGGGTCACTCTCTCTTTCAGCTTCTTCAATACTTCCCCTAATTCAACCATAAGGGTCTTCAACTTCAGCCCAAGGTTAAGTCTCAACTTTTGTCTCAGTCAGCTGCTGGTAGGGCCTTTCAGAGGACAGCCATGCCAGGCTCCCATATGCAAGCACATCATAACATGGTAGTATCAGGTTTCAGTGTGCCCCATGGGATAAATCCCAAGTTGGGAAGGTCATTGGAACACCTTTCCTTCAGTTCCTTCTCCACTTTTTGTCCCTTCAGTTCTTTTAGATAGGAACAATTCTGAGTCAGGAATTTGACTGTGGGCTAGTAACTCTGTCCCTCCACTTGAGGCCATGTATATTTACTGGAGGCGGAGTCTTCTAATTCCCTCTCCCCAATGCTGGGAATTCTGGCTAAGGTCAACCCCAATCAGTCCTGAGCGTGTCTCACCTCCTGAGTCTCTAGTATGTTCTAGAGAGCCCCACCACCTACCACTAACCAAGGCTACTTATTTCTATTCATTTTTGGGCCCTCTGGGATTCTTTCCAGTCCCTCACTATCACCACCACCACCACCACCACCACCACCACCACCACCACATATCTGATCCAGTTCTCCTCTTCCCCTTACGTTCTCCTATCCCACCCAGGTCCCTCACTCACTCACTCTGCCTCCCATGATTATCGCCTTTCCACTTCTAAGTAGAATTGAAGCTTCCTCCTCACTTGCACACTACTGATAGTCACACTTCTTACATGGACTGTAGGTTGTATTCTAGGTGTTCCGTACCTTTTTGGCTATTATCCATTTATCAGTGTGTACATACCTTGCATTTCTTTTTAGGTCTGAGTTACCTCACTCAGGATATTTTTTTTCTTTTCTTAAAGATTTTACTTTGAGACATCATGGAAAACTTAGAGGTACACATGGAGAAGACATGATCCCAGAATGGAAACAGCACAGAAGTATCAATGCCTGCAACTAATACTGGAGCTGGAGTTTTGAGTTTGATGTGATACAGGAGATAAAGGAATCAAGTTGATATTCCTCTTCTTCTTCCTCACCCTTGCCTTCAACAGAATCCACACCACCCTATGGGTTGTTGATTTGTTCCTACTGTCCTAGGAAGCAATTACTTTTCTTTAATTTCCCTTAACATCAATGGACTCAATTCCCCAATAAAAAGACATAGACTAGTAGACTGGTTACACAAACAGGAC
>NC_034592.1:24274185-24295975 GCF_900095145.1 Mus pahari
AAGAAGTATTATCATTTAAAATAGAGGCTAGAATTAAACTTCCTCTGGAATCCAGTAAATTGCCTTCCCGTTCACCTAACACTTGTGTTATGTGTGTCTTCCAGGATCACAACTATAAAATGGCAAGTCTTAAAATTATGGACTGGGTAGGGAAAATAAAGATATCTGGATATGGCAAATGAGGACATATTACTTCATTCGACTTTTTAAATGAGGGGTATTTTATACTACTACAATCTAGATACAAATAAGATCAGAATCAAATAAGCAGGGACCACATTATTGTATATTATCATAAGTTTGGGGTTTATCAATGGGCTTTGAGCATAGCTATATACATGAGATTCCCATAAAAGATAAGTTCTGCTTACCTTCATAAAAAGAACAAAAATAATGTTATTGGTTGAGAGTTTCTTATTGGGGTGACTAACATGTAAGGATTCCATCTTTAGGGAGATGGAATGGAATGTTGTCACTTTAATGTTCACAATAATGGAAGCAGGCTAGAAAAAAAAAAAGTTAGTACAGAAATTGTGGGAGTGACCATCCAATGACTCATCCAGCTTGAGATGCATACCATGAATGGGTGTCCACACCAGACACTGCCTGGAGAGCCAGGCACAATAGGCTGGACAGCTCAGAGACCTAGGATAAAACCAAACATGACTGGTGAAAAAAGTCAATGAAATGATTCTTAACAATACTCGGATATACTCATAAATATTGGCATCTAGCCCAATTGTCATCAGAGAGGCTTCACTAGCCAACTGACATAAACACACGTAGAGACCCATAGTCAAACATTAGGCAGAGCTGGGGTAATCTTGTTCAAGAGGGAAGGAATGTAGAAGCCAGAGGTGTCAAGGACACTACAAGAAAACCCATAGAATCAATTAACCTTGGCCCATAAGGGTTCATAGAGACTGAACTGCCAACAACGGGGACTGCATGGTACATCCTCTGCACATATTTTACAGTTGTGTAGCTTGGCTTTTTGTGGGACTCCTAACAGAGGGGCTTTATCTGACTCTGTTGCCTGCCTTTGGGACTCTTTCTTTCTAATTGGTTCTGTTGTCCAGTGTTAATAGATGAAGAGGTCCCTAGTCTTACTACAAGATGATATGATATAGATGGTAGATAACCATGTGAGGCTTCCCTGTTCTGAAAAGAAACAAACGATAAGTGGATAGAAGAGGGAAGAAGGGAAGTGGAGAGATGGGACTAGGAGGAGAAGAGAGAGGTGAAATGTGGTCAGAATGTAAAATACATTCTTCCATTAATTAATGTATTTATGATAATACCAGCATGCCAAGATGCTGTACTGTGGGTGTGGGGGAAAGAGGGAGTGGGAGAAAACCCACATCCTACCAGAGTTCCACTGCTCTGGGCAGGCAGACATGGAAGACTGCAGCATGCTTTCCATGCAGCCCTGGGTGGGTATCTGGCTGCATGAAGCTACTGACCCTACTCTGTGTGTAGTAGACAAGGGGCAGCCCTAGGCACCAGGTTCCCAGCCTCCAGGATCCCATGCTGGATATTGCAGAGGAGCTGAGAACAAATGTTGACCCAGGGCAGCCCGGTCAGCTCTGGTCCGAAGGGAGGAGAGGGCAGGGGGATACGGGACACTGGATGGTTCCTACACCGGCGAGAGTCCTTGGTCCGGACCATGGCTTCAGCTTAGGAAGGCCTCTGGCAGAAGGTCAGATGCAGCTCATTAGGAGAAAGCCTATCCCATCATTTAAGCATGGTGGGCCTTGATGAGCAAAGATAGTCTATGGTTTTAGAGCTTTATTGTAGAAAGGCAGGGGGATGGAAAGAAGGTAGAGAGAGGCCCGCCATGACTACGTGTAGAGAGGGGGGCAGAGTGAGAGAAAAAGAGGGCTAGAGAGGAGAGTAAGAAAGATGAGGGCTTAAAGAGAGCAAGGAGTACCCAAGCAGCCCCTCTTATAGTGGGCTGGGCTATCAGGTAACTGTGGGGAGGAACATACCTGGCTATAGTCAGTCAGGGAACTGTGGGGGTGGAGTCTAGCTAGAATGCCAGAAGCTTGGGACATTGTCTGCATGACTGTTAGTCACAGAATTACAGAGTTGGGGGCTCTGTGGTGTCAGGCACCTGTCTCTGTGAACATGGCTCCTTTTTCTGTCCCTTGTAGAGTTCTCTACTGGGTCACCAGAACAAGCCCCATTCAACTAAAATAGGCTGCCTGTCACAGTCCCACAGCAAGAGATGCACAAAGGTATAATAAGTGGCACCCACATGTTGGTGTCAATCAACAGCTCTCTAATTGGGCTTAAGGTGCATTCAACAGAAGAGAAATCATACCTGGTACTGGAAACTTTGCAGATTTCTGTGGTCATCAAGATCATGGACCTTACAAAGAAATCTACTACCTCCACTTTGACAGACGAGCATAATTCCTTATTACATTCTAAATTATACTCTTAAACCTACAGGTAAGTGTAACTACCACTCTTAATCAGAGAAGCCTCTCTTCCTAACAAATGGAGACTATCATGGAAACCACAAATGGACACAATGCAGAGATCAACAGATTGGGAGCTCTGACCCAATGGAGATATCTAAATCACATTTCCTGCCTCACAGCCACAAGATCAGTGATCATTACAGAAGAGCAGGCAGAAATACTTTAAGAGGCAGAACACCAAGAAGTCTGATAGACACAGTCTGTCCTCAAAATATTTCCATTAAAAAGACAAGAGGAAAAATTTACAGGATCCTACTTGTAGACAAAGAACTACCTATACCCAATGACTTCTGGGATAACAAGTAGCATTCCCCAGTGCTGAGTGCCCTTATTGACTGTCCAATGCAAAGTAATGAAGCCATATATATGAGAATATATATATGAGAATATATATCTGAGAATATATATTTGAGAATATATATCTGAGAAGGGAGAGGTACCCCTTGTGTAACAACCTACCCTGGCACCTCAAGTCACTGTAGGATTAGGCCCTATCCTCACCCACTGAGGATAGACAAGGCAGCCCAGTTAGGGGAACAGGATCCACAGGCAGACAATAAAGTCAGGGAAAGGCCCTGCTCCAGTTGTTTGGGGTACTTGCATGAAAATCAAGCTGCACATCTGCTATATGTATGTGGAGGTCTTAGGTCCAAACCTTGTACGATCTTTGGTTGGTAGTTCAGTCTCTGGGATCACTCAAAGGTCCAGTAGAGTTGACACTGTTTGTCTTCCTCCAGAGTGCCTATCCTTCTCTGGGTACCCTAATCCTTCCACTAATTTTTCCGTAAGACTTCCTGAGCTCTGTTTAATGTTTGGCTATGGCTCTCTGCATCTGTTTCCATTGTATTCTGGGTAGACCCTCTTAGAAGACAGTTATGCTAGGCATAACAGTGTGTCACTGAATGGTTTTTGCCCATGGAATGAATCTTAAGTTGGGCCAGTCACTGGTAGACCATTTCCTCAATTTCTGTGTCACCTTTATAACTATAGCTCCTTTAGACAGGAAAAAAAATGGGGTCAAAGGTCTTGGGATGGGTTGGTGTCTTTATAACTCCACTGGGATTCTTGCCCAGAGGTGACAACCTCAGGTAAAATAAATTTTAATTTTTATTTAAACTTTTAATTATTTATTTACTTATTCATTCACACTCTAGATTTTATACCCTTCCTGGTCCACCTTCTGACTGTTCCACATCCCGTACCTTCTCCCCACTTGTCTAAGATCAAGTGTCAGTAAGTGTGTAGTTTCATTTCTGGGTCTTCAATTCTATTTCGTTGATTAATATATCTTTCTCTGTACCAATACCATGCAGTTCTTATCACTGTTGCACCGTTGAGGTCAGGGATGATGATTTCCCCCAGGCATTCTTTTTATTGTTAAAAATTGTTTTCGCTATTCTGGGTCTTTTTCCTTTCCAGATGAATTTGAGAATTGCTGTTTCCATGTCTTTGAAGAATTGTGTTGACATTTTGATGGGTACTGCATTGAATCTGTAGATTGCCTTTGGTAGGATGGCCATTTTTACTATATTAATTCTGCCACTCCATGAGCATGGGAGATCTCTCCATTTTCTGAGATTTTCTTCGATTTCTTGCTTGAGAGACTTGAAGTTATTTTTATTCAGGTCTTTCCTTTGTTTGGTTAGAGTTAACCCATGATATTTTATATTATTTGTGGCTGTTGTGAAGGAAGGTGTTTCCCTAATGTCTTTCTCAGCTTGTTTATCATTTGTATAAAGGAAAGCTACTGATTTATTGGAGTTAATTTTATATCTGGCCACTTTGCTGAAGTTTTTTATCAGCTGAAGAAGTTCTCTGGTAGAGGTTTTGGGGGCCACTTATGTATACTATTATATCATCTGCAAATAGTGATATGTTTATTTCTTATTTTCAAATTTGTATCCCCTCGATATCTTTTTGTTGTCTTATTGTTCCAGCTAGCACTTCAGGTACTATATTGAATTGATATTAGGAGAGTAGGCATCCTTGTCTTGTGTCCGATTTTAGTGGGATTGCTTCAAGTATGTCTCCATTTAATTTAATATCGGCTGTTGGTTTGGAGTAAAGCACTTTTATTATGTTTAGATATGGGTCTTGAATTCCTGATCTCTCCAATACTTTTAACATGAAAGGGTGTTGTATTTTGTTAAATGCTTTTTCTGCATCTGAAGAGATGATTGTGTGATTTCTTTTATTTGAGTTTGTTTATATAGTGGATTACATTAATGGATTTTCATATGTTGAACCAACCTTGCATCCCTGGGGAAAAGCCTACTGAATCTTGGTGAATGATGGTTTTGATGTGTTCTTCAATTCAGTTTGCAAGAATTTTATTAAATATTTTTGCATTGGTATTCATAAGAGAAATTGGTCTGAAGTTCTCTTTCTTTGTTGGGTCTTTGTGTGGTTTAGGTATCAGTGTAATTGTGGCTTCATAGAATGAATTAGATACCATTCCTTGTGTTTCTATTTTATGGTATACTTTAAAGAATATTGGTATTATGTCTTCTTTAAAGGTCTGGTAGACCTTTACACTAAATTCATCTGGCCCTGGGCTTTTATTGGTTGGGAGGTCTTTAAAGACTTCTATTTCCTTATGGGATATGGGACTGTTTAGACAGTTTACCTGTTCTTGATTTAACTTTGGTATGCTATATCTGTCTAGAAAATAAGCCAATTCATCTAGATTTTCCACTTTTGTTGAGTATGGGCTTTTGTAGTGGGATCTGATTTTTTTTTAATTTTCTCAGTTTCTGTTGTTATCACTCCCTTTTCATTTCTGATTTTGTTAATTTGGANACTGCCTCTGGGCCCTTTAGTTAGTTTGGCTAGGGGGTTATCTATCTTGTTGATTCTCTCAAAGAACCAGTTGGTTTTGTTGGTTTTTTTTTTTTTGTATTGTTCTCTTTGTTTCTATTTGGTTGATTTTGGCCCTGAGTTTGACTATTTGCTGCCTTGTACTCCTCTTGGGTGAGTTTGCTTCTTTTTGTTCTAGAGGTCTCAGGTGTGCTATTAAGTTGCTAGTGTAAGATCTCTCCAGTTTCTTTACCAGGGCATTTAGTGCTATGAACTTTCCTCTTAGCACTGTTTTCATTGTGTCCCATAAGTTTGGGTATGATATGTCAATATTTTCATTATTGTCCAATAAGTTGTTACTTTCCTTTTTCTCTTGAACAAGTAATCATTAAGTAGAGAGTTGTTAAGTTCCCATGTGTATGTGGGCTTTCTGTCATTTTTGCTGTTATTGAACACAAGTCTTAGGCCATGGTGATTTCATAGGATGTATGGGATTATTTCAATCTTCTTGTATTGGTTTAGGGTTGTTTTGTGACCAATTATATTGTCTATTTTGGAGATGGTACCATATGGTGCTGAGAAGAAGATGTATTCTTTTGTTTTAGAGTGAAATAAATGTTCTGTAGATATCTGTTAAATCCACTTGGTTCATACCCTCTATTAGTTTCACTGTGTCTCTGTTTAATTTCTGTTTTAGTGACCTGCCATTGGTGAGAGTGGAATGTTTAAGTCTCCCACTACTATTGAGTGAGGTTCAAATCGTGTTTTCAGCCTTAGTAAAGTTAGTTTTATGAGTGTGGGTGCCCTTACATTTGGGGTAGAGATGCTCATAATTAAGAGTTTCTCTTGGTTGATTTTCCTTTTGATGAATATGAAGTGTCCTTCCTCATTATGCTTGATAACTTTTGGTTGAAAGTCTATTTTATCAGATATTAGGACGGCGACTCTAGCTTGTTTCCTAGGACCATTTGATTGGAAAACGTTTTTCCATCCTTTTACTCTGAGATAGTGCTTGTCTTTGTTACTGAGGTGTGTTTCTTGTATGCAGCAAAATGCTTGATCTTGTTTGCATATCTAGTCTGTTAGCTTATGTCTTTTTGTAGGTGAGTTGAGTCTATAAATATTGAGGGATATTAAAGACAGATGACTTTGGATTCCTGATATGTTTGTTTTTGTAGGTGGCTTTATGTGGTTGTGGCTTTTGTCTTTGTTGTGAGATTCTTAATATCTTGTCTTTTCTTTGGTGTAGGTACCTTTATTTTGTTGCAGTTTTCCTTCTAGGATCCTCTGTGGAGCTGGATTGGTTGATAGACACGGTTTGAATTTGGTTTTGTTCTGTAATATTTTGTTTTGTCCAACTATGTTGATTGAGAGTTTTGCTGGATATAGTAACCTGGGCTAACATTTGTGTTTTCTTAGAGTCTGCATGACCTCTGTCTTCTTCTGGCTTTCATAGTCTCTGTTGAGAAGTCTAGTGTAATTATTATAGGTCTACCTTTGTATGTTACTTGGCCCTTTTCTCATTGCAGCTTTTAATAGTCTTTCTTTGTTCTGTGTGTTTAGTGTTTTGATTATTATGTGACAAGTGGATTTGCTTTATTGGTCCCATTTATTTGGTGTTGTATAGGCTTTATGACCAGCTATTTCTTTAGATTTTCTTCTATGATTTTGTTGAGATATTTTCAGGACCTTTGAACTGGGAATCTTCATTTTCCTCTATTCTGATTATTCTTGATTAGATTTGGTCTTTTCATTATGTCCTGAATTTCCTGGATGCTTTGGGTTAGGAGCATTTTACATTTTGAATTTTCTTTGACAGTTGTGTCATTCTCTTCTATGGTACATTCTACATCTGAGATTCTTTCTTCTATCTCTTATATTCTGTTGGTGATACTTACATCTGTAATTCCTGACCTCTTTCCTAGATTTTTCATTTCCAGGTTTGCCTCCAGTTATATTTTCTTTATTGTCTCTACTTCCACTTTTAAGTCTTAGAACACTTAATTCAATTCCTTCACTTGTTTGATTCTGTTTTCCTATATTTCTTTAGGGGACATATTTGTTTCCTCTTTAAGGGCTTCTACCTGTTTTCCTGTGTTTCTTTCAGTGAGTTATTTATATCTTCCTTAAAGGACTCTGTTAACTTCATGAGATAGGATTTTAGGTCATTTTCCTGATTTTCAGGTATGCTGGTATATTCAGAGCTCACTGTGGTGGGAAAACTGGCCTCTGATGATGCCCACAAATGTTGACTTCTGTTACTCATGATCTTGTGCTTGACTCTCACCATCTGGTTATTTCTGGTGTTTGCTGATTTGGGTAACTCTGTCTGGAGTCTGCCTCTTTTGCCCCTGGGATGTTTCTGGCCTCTCAGTAGGCCTTTAGCCTTGGTTGTAGCAGACTACCTATGGGACCTTCCAACTGGGGGCTCTTCAGAGGACCATAGAAGTTCCTGAACTGTTGCTCTGGCTGCAGTAGATCTCCTGGAAGGCCTTCAGACTATTGAGGCTTCAGAGGAGCAGCCAAGCTGTTGTACTTCATGAAGATATTTTCCAGGTTGCCTATGGACTGTGGTTTCTGTTTCCCTGTTTGCAGCAGAACTCCCAGGAGGCTTTCAGTCTGTCTAGTCAGTTTCCCTGCATGTCACGGAGTCCCTGGGAAGTCTTCAGACTATGTTGTCTATTGCCCAGTTACTCTGTGTACAGAGGAGCTCCTGGGATGTCTTCAAGCTGTGGTGTCTTCAGGGGAGCAGATAGGCTGGTGATCAGTTGCTCAGTTGCCCTGTGTGCAGCAGATCTGGGATACCTCAGGCTGTAGTGACAAATGTTGTGTTGCTCTGAGTATAGCGGATCTTCTGGGATGGAACAGGATATGGTATCCTCAGGGGAGCAGACCAGGTAGCAGTCTGCCCCAGCAGAAAGGACCAGGCAGAAGGGGAATGGTTTTCAGTGGTTTGGGGTCCCAGAGTATGTTGAGTCCCAAGTCCACTGAGCTCCCAGTGGCAGTTCTGGGACTTTGGGGGTGGAGATGGGGGGTTCTTGCCAACTGTTCTGAGTGCAGCAGATCTTCTGAGATGGCTCAGAATATGGTGTTTTCAGGAGAGCAGACTAGCTAGCAGTCTGCCCCAACAGTAAGGACTAGGCAGAAGGAAATTTTTATTTAAAAAAAAAAGAAGAGGCAACCATAAATTCCATATAGAACCACAAAAGACCCTGAATATCTGAAACATCTTGAGCAACAAATACAGTTGAAGACACCAGATCTCTGGCTTTGATATATGACTTACTTGTTCTCAGAAGGGACACTGTGGTACCTGCATGAAGGCACAAACACATAACTGGATGGGACAATAAGGAATGCATCCATATATTTATGGTCAATTAATCTTCAAAAAGTTACTAAAACTACAATAGAGAAAAGATATTCTAATCAAAAAAGGCATTTGGAAAATTAATTTCCTAGAGTAAGGAGAGTGATGAAGCTGGAATGATGACTTCAGTGTAAGAGTTAACACTGTAAAACCAATAGATGAAAACATAAAGGAAGACTGGGCAATGAGGTTTTTCTTGTATAACCCTCAAATCACAGGGTATCATCGAACTAAAGTATACTTTATATGTAACTATAAATTAATATATAATAAATTATTAAATTTATAATTATATATGTTAAAACTAATGTGTTAAATTATTAAATATATCAGTATATGTTGATTAATATAGAATTAAATTATTAAATATCTAATTATATACTTATATATAATTAAATGAGTATAAAGATAATCTATACACTAGAAAAAATTTGCAAACTATATATAAGATAAGAAAGTAGTGTTAAAGTACATGGAGTACTCAAAAACAGTAACAAAATTAACTGACATTAAAGTTTATGGTATCTGAGCAGACATTGTTGGTTAGGACTCTGAAGGGTGAGAACATTGGTATGAAAAAAAGGACTGATGTTACTAGAGGACACCTGATAGTAGAGAAGAGAATGGCTCAGGTTAAAGTTAATATTGGGAGTCTCAGGAAAAGTTAACGTTGGTATAGAGAGACAAAGAACATGGCTGAATCATTTGTGTCCTATGAAAAGCAGAAGTCGTGACCAATGCAATGAGGTATCTTTCAAGAAGAACTTCCTAAGTAAAGAGTTGAAGTTTTGTCTTGTCTAGGATAGTTATAGTAAATAGAATAGAAGGGAGAAATATTTTAAGGTGGGGTTTTAACTAAAATACAAAGAGAATTCAAGACTTGAATAATGCCCAGAAGAATTGTAGAAAGGGCTATACACATAACAAACTCTGACATCTGGAAGTGGGTCCACCACAAAGAAGGTGCAAAATAAGCTATACCCAGAAGTGTTGTGGGTATAAGAGTTCAAGAACTGTAGAGTAATTTCCCAGAGCCTTGGGGAACCAATTCTGCTCAGCAAAGCTTCTGACACAGAAATTCCTTCCTAGTTGATAAAAAATCAAGGTTTTTAAAAAACTACTCTTGAACCTTAATGTTTTAAATGTACTTACCTAGGATATGTTACCCCATTCTTCCTTATTTATGTCTCATTATTGTGTCAGCCTTACATCTATAATTCCATAGTATTTTGAACCCTTATCTCATGTTTGATTTTAAAGGTTCATATCCAGATTGCAAGTTACCTCAAGATCAATATTTTCTTGAGAGCTGGAGAGATGGTTTGGTGGTTAAGAGCACTGACTGCTTTTCCAGAGGTTCTGAGTTCAATTCCCAGCAACTGTATGGTGGCTCAGCCATCTGTAATGGGATCTGATGCCCTCTTTTGGTGTGTCTGAAGACAGCTAAGTGTTCTCATATGCATTAAATAAATATTAAAAAATATTTTTCTTGAATCTCATTCATATCTTATTTATATTATATGTATGTTTTTTACTAAAACTGTTTAACTTATTTTTATTTTATGTCCATGGATGATTTGCTCAAACAGATGCCTATGTGATGTGTATATTTTTGGTGCATGGAGAGATCAGAAGATATTGTCATAGCCCCTAGAATCACAGATGATTGCCAGCCACCACATGGGTGCTGAGAATCAAAACTGAGATCTTTGCAAGAGCAGAAAGTGCTTTTAACCACTGAGTCATTCCTCTAGCTCTTGGATGGTATTGGTATGAGATTCTCAACTTTGGACTTTAGAATTGATCTTGGGATGAGTTAAGATTTTGGACTATAGAGAAGAAATATATGCAAGAAGAACATACATTTGGGGGCAAACAGAAGGACAGAATGCCATGGTCTGGGTGCTCATATTCCACATTCCCCTTGATTTTTGTGTTGGTGGTTTTAGAAGACTGAACTGTTAAATTATGAGTGTGAAGCCTTATGAATAAGATTCATGTCCTTACAAAAAAATCCCAAGAAAGTTCATGATACAGAAACGTAGACTGAATGTGCAGGTCACCAGGTATAGAATCTGCCAACAACTTGATCCTTGATACCTCCAGCTCCAAATCAATAAGAAATAAGCTTCTGGTGTCCATCAATTACCCAGTTTTGGCTCTTTTTAGCAGTTTGAACAGTCTCAGTAGGATCAGGTTAGATCCTTGTTGTGAGAAATATTTTTTAAATGTCCAACATTTCTTTTTCCAAAACACTCATGTCAATGATACTTTAATAAATAAATATCTAAGTCTAAATTTTCTCCTATTCATTCTGCAAATATTTACTGTCTTTATTTTTAAAATAAGAAACTTTATTTCCCTCCTTTTTAAATAATTTTCCACACAATACATTTTTATTGCATTACTTCCTCTCCCCCAATTCCTCCCAGGTCCCACCAACCCAACTTCATATTCCTACTCTCAAAAAATGAAAAGAAAGAAAAGAAAATCAAAAATCAAAACAAGCAAACAAAGCACCAAAAAGATAAAAAAATACTAAAACAAAACAAAATGAAACAAAATGTACACATACAAACACACACACACACACACACACACACACACACACACACACACCCCTTGTAGTACATTCCTAGGTCAGCTAATCCTGGGAATGAGGCCTCCCCTAGTTATGGTTGATATACTCTGTGACACTCCATTGCATTGGAAAAAAAACTAATTTTTCCCTTTCCAAATAGTTATCAACTGCAAATAGCTTCCTGATAAGGAGTGCCACTTTGTGCCCACTACACTGTAAGTGCTAGAATTTTTTTATGATTTAAGCTTGTGCATGTCTTGGACATGTTGCCATAGTTTCATATGAGTGAGTACCAGTCATGTTGTGTCTGGAAGACACTGTTTTAGAGTCATCCAGCAACCTCTGGTTCCTACAATCTTTCCACTATCTCTACCACATAGATCCCTGACCTCAATGCACAGCACAGCACTAAACAAAACATACTTATCCCCTCTTCTCCTCGTGGAGTTGTAAATTGAGTATTAACATCTTTAATGGTACATTATGCATGTTGTGAAAGTGCACATTATGTTTTATTCATTACACTATCAACTGAACCTATCAAAGAGCTAAGTAGAAATAAATGCAAAAACTAGTAAATGAATGAATAATTACTTCTGGAAATGTTGATCTTTGTAAAAGTTCAGGGTTAAAAAGTCTCATCCCTGCGCCATCTTGATTCCACTGCTCCTGATCATGATTCATCCCAAGTCAAGGCACTCAGGTCATGGTTACATAAGAATTTTCAGGAAACAAGTGCATGGAAATTGCCCTACAAGGTCAGACTTTAAATTTAACGATTCATTTCACATGATATTTTAACAAATTTATTGACCAGATCCTGTTTCTTTTGTCACAATTTAGAATTTTAAGCACAGTGTTTAAGGATTAATGATGTCAATGTAGAATGGGTCCTAAATAAATGTTTTTTTTTTTTAAATTAAGGTTGGATTTGGGCATAGTAGTGTATATGTGTAATCCTAACACTTCAGAGATGGAGGAAGGGAGATGAGTTCAAAGTCATCCTCAGCTACAATTTGAAGGCTAAGTAGGTTATATAAATGTATTTATGCTTTTATCAAGTATATTTGTACAGCATATTATTGACAGAACTACCTAAAAAGTAATATTAATTGTAGCAGTTTCCTTTTAAAAAATTTTTATTGGTTATTTGTTTATTTACATTTCAAATATTATCTTCCTTCCTGGTTTCCTCTCTGAGAACCCCCATCTCACCTCCCTCCCCCTGTCTCCACGAAGGTGCTCCCCCATCCACATGCCCACTCCTACCCCACCACCCTAGCATTCACCTACACTGGGGCATCAAGCCTTCACAGAACCCAGGGCCTCCCTTCCCTTTGATACCAGACGAGGCCATCCTCTGCTACATATGCACTGGAGCCATGGGTCCTTCCATGTGTATTCTTTGATTGGTGGATCAGTCCCTGGGAGCTTTGGGATATCCATATCAGGCTCCTGTCAGCAAGTACTTTTTGTCATCAGCAATAGTGTCTGGGTTTGGCGGTTGCATATTGGATAGATCCCAAGGTGGGGTAGTCTCTGGATGGCCTTTCCTACAGTCTCTGCTAAGTTTCTTAATAGGTATCAAGATAGCAATAAGATAAGTGTGGAAACAATTATTATTTCTATAAAATAATATTCTATGAAGTATCTTAAAAATAACAAACTCAGTCTGCTTTTGCCATAGGTTGATAACAATTTAAGTATGAGAAAAAAGAAAGATTCATAAATAATATCTCTTTTAAATATTAATTGTCATGTATATCTGTATGTACCTGAGTTTATTCATGTGCCTACATGTGCAGAATCCACAATGTCATACAAAAAATCAGATTCCCTGGAAATGAAGTTACAGATGGTTGTAAGCCACCATGTGCATTCTGGGAACCAAACTTGAGTACTCTGAAAAAGCAGAAAATACTCTATTGAGCCATTTATCTTGTCCCAAGATCTCATTTTTAAATAATTGCACATGTTCACCTATGCATTGAGACATGTCTATAGAGCTACCTGTCA
This sequence comes from Mus pahari, assembly GCF_900095145.1. Taxonomy (NCBI): domain Eukaryota; kingdom Metazoa; phylum Chordata; class Mammalia; order Rodentia; family Muridae; genus Mus; species Mus pahari. The sequence continues at coordinate 24,287,435 of NC_034592.1, forward strand.
GACATGAGCAGTGACCAATTACCCCTGAAATGAGTATACGGGGTAGAAACAGACTTTTTCTTTTTCTTTTTCTTTTTCTTTTTCTTTTTTTTTTTTTTTTTTTNTTTTGAGACAGGGTTTCTCTGTATAGCCTTGGCTGTCCTGGAACTCACTTTGTAAACCAGGCTGGCCTCGAACTCAGAAATCCTCCTGCCTCTGCCTCCTAAGTGCTGGGATTAAAGGTGTGCACCACCACGCCCAGCTCCAGACTTTTTATTGATGCATGTTTTACTGTTAAATATTTTTATAAAAGTAAAATGTATTGGCTGTTTAGGTGAGAGCAAAACAAGAGGTTGCATCTTAAAGAATTCAGGGAAGGGAGACACCCACCTCTGCCTGTACCATATCTGAGTTTCTGTGGACTTCCTCTTCAGGACTGCTGGGACCAAACTGCCACAACAGTAACATTACAAACATTGCCTTGTTTGTCCCACTCCCCAGAGAAAGAAACAAGTCTGGACAGTGACACACTTGGGACTTCCCACTAGTGAGAACCAGGGGATCCATGCAGAAGCATGTGATAAAAACCCCAGCTCCCAGAATCCCTAATCCTGATCCCCTTTTCTAACAAGTCTAGTATGACAACCGTGGAGCCACTAACACTTCAACTCCTGCCTGATACTTTTCTTTCTCTTTTGAAAAAGGACTACCTTCTTTGTCTTCCATGAGTAGCTGTCTCTGTGTGTCAAAATAAGTCACAATGACACAAGGAAATATGGAAGTGTCTAGTCCAGCACATTCTAGTCTAGCTGAGAGTTCTCAGTAAAGTGGGACAGACTCACAGAGGGTTACACACCATCACACAACATTTGTGGGCATATTGGGCAACTCATATGCCAGACTCTTGGCAAAGAACATGAAAATTGACCATTTGGACAGTAATGTAAGTACTCTGAAGTTTTGCTTTTTAATCTGTTATCTGTTGCTGTCTGTTATCTCTCTTTTTGTCTGTCTTTCCTCCATTATCCTCAGCTATGCTACTGTCTCCATGCACTAACCTCCTGCCATTCAAACCTACTCACAAAAAAAGCATAGATGATTTACATAGCTAAGATTTTCATGAAAAATTGTTTTAAAAAACAGAAAGATTCAGTGATTTAAGGAAGCATCTACCTGTGAACAGGACTGGACAATCCAGAATTTATGCTTACATGTGGTTGTCCACAATGCCTTCTCTTTAACAATCAGCCTCTTTCCACTCATGAGACCTAACAATGAAAGGGAAGCTCAGAGAGCAGACTTCACTAAGTTATACTAATGACTTCTCTATTTGCAAAGTGAGGTTTATGGCTGAAGTGGCTGAAGGAAAAGGATCAGCTTTGTGACATGAATCCCAAGTTCCCACAGGATTATAAAGATAGGTTCACACTGTTGCCTTGAACTTTTAAGGAGCCTCAGCACCTGTAGAGTATATAAACTTTTGTATTGCAAGCAGATAGTGTCCTTATTTCCAAGATAAGGAAAAAGGTGTTTTCCCTAAGATCTCAGAACACTTTCCTGGCAAACATGGTACCAAACTCACATGTCCTATTTCCTGGATCTACACTCACAAGTCATATTGCTCTTTGTTTATCTGCACCACCATTTAGGATTGAGACTCTTGGCTTCCCAGCTCCTCAGCCGCACCAGGTTCATCCTCTGCCCGTTTCTGCTCTTATTCAGTGTGACCTTGGAGAACTTTACTCAGCACTCTCATCCTCAATAGCATGGCTTTAAAAACAGAAACAAGAATATATACTTTTAGCTTTATAATGAGGCTTAAACACGCATATATGCATACGTACATATATAGTTATAAACATATATACATTTGTGTGTAAAAGAGAGAAAGAATGAGCACTTATCTAGCCAATGTGTAAGGCTGCACAATGAAAAAGCAAAATGTGAAGAATAAACAGGAATTAATAAGGAAAGCTTCCTTAGTAGAGTAGGATAATCGGTAATTAGGAGTCTAGACTCTGAGATCAGATGCAACTTAACTTAAATTCTAGCTTCACCACTTACTAATCTGGGGCTCTTTACTCTGTGAGCTTCAATATCTTCACTTATACATTGAGGATAATACATCACGGAGTTAATGTGACCATCATACTTTAAATGGAAGAACAAGATCACCATTAAAAGTTCTGTTTAAACATGTGCTTTTATTTTACCCAAAACACATTTTTATCTCATTATAATTACTTTCGAGTGGAAATCATTATTATTATCTATCTTACTTTCTACACTACAAAATATAGAACTAAAGTTATTTTAGCTTCTTGTGACTATGAAATTTTGTTAGAAGCAATCAGAAAAAAATTAATCTGAATTGAAATATTAAAGAAATTAACACTTATAACAAATTATATATTATTTTCAACTTTATTGAGTTATCAATTTTCATGAATTTTTGATCTATAAAAGTATTAATTTTATATAGTACTGTAACATGAAACTTTAAATAATAAGCAAATATAATTGGCAATTGGTTCCAGGATCTAGGTGATACCAAAATCTTTAGACATAAAAAGGAATAGTATTTGTACAGAGATTAAATTGTACACATTAAATTGTCTCAGGATTGCTTATAATATCTAATTCACCACCTGTGCATCCTCTCATTTATGTGGATTTGTAGTATTCCTCATGCAACAAAATCACACTTTTTCATTTTCAGAAATTTCACTCATGTTCGACATGTAGACATGAATAACAAGCAGTAAGAAACATGTAGACCAAGACATCTAATGGAGCCATGTGCCTTTTTTCATCTAAATCTATGTATACAAAAATAACTATTATTTATTACTAGAGTAGATGTGTAAATTGAACATTGGTCTTAATACTGCTTGTCTTACTGTTTTAACTATGAGACCAGATAAGGCATAATACCAATTGAAGATAAAAGTCTGTTAGAGAAGTGTATGGAAATTATTAAGATGGATACTCATCCTTATAAAAACAATTGGTACTATTTGAGAGATCTTGGACACCAACAAGGATGCCCCTATACACAGCCTCTACAGTGAGAACTGATGAGCCATATTAACTGTGACATTTCCTTTTGCAAGCAAGTCCCTTGGATGTGCAGCCAATCTATAAGCCTACTGTCCCAAATAAGGTAGCTTGACTTAATTTTAGAGAGTAATATCATATCATGTTTAACTGCATAACCTTTGGATCCTGGTAAACATGATCTAAACTGAAATGTTCCCTTTAGAAGCTTAAACTTTATATGCCTTCAAACTTGTAAAATCCATAATAATGATGGTGCTTCATAAAGTAATTACAATATTTAATTATGATAATATGCCAAAGTCCCCAAATCAAGGAAAATGTTCTGTAAATGTTATATGTGAAAACAATAATAATGTTAAAAAATGAAAAGTAATGAAGTACTCAATCCTTTTGTCATTACCACGTGAATTTGATACTGGAGTACAGTAGTGAGGGTTACTAGGTAGCCTGCTCATATTTTCAAGGACTGAAAATGATCTTTTCTGTTCTTATGGTGACAGATGGACAACAGCAGCTGGACCAGTGTGTCTCACTTTGTTCTCTTGGGTATCTCTACTAACCCAGTTGAACAGATTCCTCTCTTCCTTCTCTTTCTACTCATGTATATCATAAACATTTCTGGCAATTTTTTTATCATCACACTTATCATCTCTGCTTCTCATCTCCACACTCCAATGTACATCTTCCTCAGTAACCTGGCCTTGGCAGACATCTGCTTCACCTCTACCACAGTTCCCAAGATGTTACAAAACATTTTTTCCTCTACAAAGGTCATTTCCTATGTGGGCTGCTTAGCCCAAACATATTTCTTCATTTGCTTTGCAGCCATGGAAAATTTCCTCCTGGCTGTGATGGCCTATGACAGGTACATTGCCATCTGTCACCCTCTCCGTTACACCTCAATACTGACCGGAACACTGTGTGCACAGATGGTGGCTCTATGTCATGTCCTCTCCCACCTTCATGCCCTGCTGCACACCTTCCTCATGGGCAGACTGATATTTTGTGCAGATAACAGGATACCCCACTTCTTCTGTGACCTCTATCCTCTGATGAAGATCTCCTGTAGCAGCACCCAACTCAACACCTTGATGATTCATACAGAAGGAGTGATAGTTATCAATGGAGCTCTGGTCTTCATCATTGCCTCCTATGCCTTCATCATCTCAACAGTCCTTCAGATCCCCTCTGCCAATGGAAAATGGAGATCATTTTCTACCTGTGGTTCTCACCTCACTGTGGTAGCCATATTCTATGGCACTCTCACATGGGTCTATTTCAGGCCCCTTTCTAGCTACTCAGTGGTCAAGGGCCGCATTGTGACAGTCATGTATACAGTGGTGACTCCTATGTTGAACCCTTTTATCTACAGCCTGAGGAATGGAGATGTGAAAGAAGCCTTCAGGAAGTGGGTGAGAAGACTGTAACTCTTTCGTATAGCTCAAACCTTAAACAACATTCCACATCTTACTAAGAAAATCATTTGCCTTACACTAATATGCTTCTTTTATAATAGCCCGGAAAGGCTAAGTTATAAGGATTGTATGTTCAAGCCATGCCTGGGCTAGAGAATCCAAAACTATGCTGAGCAACTTAATTAGACCGTGTCAAAATAAGTAGAAGAGAGGCTAAGTATATAAGTCAGTAGGACACTTGTTTTGTGTGCACAAGATACAAGCTTCAACTTCTAGAACTGAAAGAAATAAATTAAATTTAAAAAACATGTTCTGGAAATATCTAGATTGAATACATAGCAATGATATTCTCATTATATATTGTTATAAAGTATTGATTAAGCCTAAAGTACACAAAACAAAAGGAATCATCATGTACTTAATGTAAAATATCAGTATGGTTTCACTGAAATTGAAGATAATCCACAGGCCCATGGTTAAAGAAAGAATTGTGAATTTTAATGTTCATAAAAAGTGAGTATGGATGATTTGTGGTGGAAACCAGTATATAGAGCTCATACATTTTCAAGTCTCAGTGTCAGATTCTAAAATAGATAAAAATAGGAAATGCCATTAATAACCACAGTCAAAGTCATAGCCTAAAATGAGACTTCTGAGAATATTGCTGTAATCTCCAAACTGTCAATTGAGAAGACTTCTATTTCTTTAGTCACAACAGCAATGGTCACTGGTCACAATCCCAAAGATCTGAAAACTAGGTATTGTCAGATCTGTCCATATATGCCTTGCACCACTAACTCTAATTCAAAACATTATGTCCCATCTGATAACCAAGTATTGATCATTTCCACATTTCCTAAGTGCCAGGGAGATACCATGAGGGAAATATTGGTGCTTATATCTTTTGGAATTTTCTGTGATGCAGATAAAATTGGCTAACTATTCCAACATAGAAAACATTTATGGGGATCAGAGTCAACTGGACACCCAGAATTAAGTGCACCACTCTTTTCCACTTCCATATTCTTAACCTTCTCAAGACATTTCATTCACAGAGAGCTGAAGCTCTCATTGTAATTAACAGAAGGAATTTGTTGACTGGTTTTGCTGAGCATGGGGAATGAATTCCAAAGCCAGATCCACTAAAACATCAAATTTTCGATCTCAGCAGTATAGAATCAGATTAGGGGAACCTCCCAGAAGACATGCTAGATAATGTAAACATGGCTGACTAATATATATGTCTACATAAAGCAACATCTATTAGATAAAATCAGTTAGGAAACTGAGATGAGGAGATTTAGTGTAATATTATAGAAGGCTTTCTTGTAGCACAAATATAAATATAAATCTTAATTTAAAAATTTGCCACTGAAATGGACTGAGAAGCTGTATTCATAGGTTTGTTGGTTCTTCCTGAGTTCTTCCCAGACAAAGGAGACCCTGAAATGTATAAATTGAAAGAACAAATAAATCAACCCAGCTTCCCTCATGTCTATTACTGTTGTCTTTTCATTTCCATTTGGTTTGCTGAGGATCAAACACAGGCTACTGCATTTGCCAGGCAAGTGCTGTACCACTGAGCTATTTTCTAGTGACATCAGCTTTTGATCAGCTAACTCTGGTGTTGGAATGACCTTCCCTTACACTGTATAAAGGTATGCCCATATATTTTCAATTGTTGATTTCTGTAGCAACAGAGAGCTAAGTGCTGGCAGAATTTTGGTACTGACATTTCTATGACCACCACCAGTTTTCTATTTGTAAATGCTTGTCCTTCCTCACTTGCCCAAAAGATGAAGGTCAGGAAGCCCCCAATGCCCAAAGGCCACCTAAGAGATGGACCAGACATTGTCTCCTCCGATTGGTTAAAACTGGAATGTGGCTTTTTTAAATAATAAATTGCTGATGGCCTGAGCTGGGGCAAGAAGTAAAAGGGTAGGACTTCCAGGCAGGCAGGAGATCAAAGTAGAGGCAAAGAGACAAAGCAGACCAGAGGACAGAGGTGGAAGACATACAGAAGGTAGATTGATGAAACTGGAAGCAGCCAGTGAGAACCACATGGAGACACAGAATGGTAGATAAGTCAGGTTAAGATTTTACCTAGCCGGGCTGGTGAGATGGCTCAGTGGGTAAGAGCACCTGACTGCTCTTCCAAAGGTCCTGAGTTCAAATCCCAGCAACCACATGGTGGCTCACAACCATCTGTAACAAGATCTGACGCCCTCTTCTGGAGTGTCTGAAGACAGCTACAGTGTAATTACATATAATAAATAAATAAAGCTTTTAAAAAAAAAAAAGATTTTACCTAGCCAACAGACTGCTCCAGCAAAAAGCCAACAACTTTAAAACTAGAGAGAAGTCTGTATGTCTTAATTAAACTGCAAACTGGATCTGCAAAATCTCACAATACTCTGCTTTTTTTTACCTTGCCTAGAAAACACTTTACATACCATGTAGTTTTGGTCTGTATCCCCTTGCTTTGTTTTAATATATCCTGACTCTTTGGTCCATCTCCTACTTTTAGCACTAGTTCTAATCCCTTTCTTCTTTGCTGTCTATTCAGAGTCACTGCTCAGACTTTTCTAGAACTTCCCCTTAAGTTGGAGAGATTGTAAATGGATGTAGTATATTCTGCCTTTATCCACAGTGTCACTTCCTTTTGTTTCATATACTCATACTCACATGTGTTATAAAAATATTAAGTGATCCTTTAATCCCAGCACTTGGGAGGCAGAGGCAGGTGGATTTCTGAGTTGGAGGCCAGCCTGGTCTACAGAGTGAGTTCCAGGACAGCCAGGGCTATATAGAGAAACCCTGTCTCGAAAAAACCAAACCAAAAAAAAAAATTTAAGTGGAAAATTCTAGAAATAGATAGTGACAAAGTTTTTAATTTAAACTGTTCTAAATAGGGTAATGAAATTTCAGTGTCCTGTTACATCTTGCATGGAACTGAATCAATACTTCAAGATAATCAAATGTACTTTCCCTACATCCCAAATCTTACTATATGAATCTCTTTATGGCATTTCTCTACTTTTTTGATAAGCTCTCATAATGCATGCTTCAAACACAGCACAAATTGTGACTAAGAATACACTGTCAACAAATGAGTATAAAAAAATAAAGAAATAAATCAAAAATCCCACTGTTGTTACAATGAGGACCACAAACCACATTAAGAGTATAGTATTAGCAGTTCTATTTCCTGATAACCACAAAAAAGAAGTTTTTTTAAGGCTAGATGATTCACCTTGCATTGGGCAATCCTTGTTTACCCACAAAAACACAAAGTAAAAATTTTTGTGGATATGTTTACTATTGGAGCTAATGATCTGAATTGAGCCTTTGTATTTTACATCAGAGGTTGGCCATCAGGGCATTCCATCTCTGAACAATGACCAATGGACTATGGTTTTCGCCTTGCAAATTGTATTAAACACATGTCATTTTTCCCACCCAAACTTTCATCTGCCTCTCATTCTGCCACTCACCTTACAGAAATATTGTTGAAGTTTTGTTTGTTGACCTGTTGCTTTTATTTATGAGAGAGGGTCACACAATTTTATAGCTCTCTTTGTCCTAGATCTAATTATATAGACCAAATTTCTCCTCTATAAGTTTCATTGTCTCTGGTTTTATGTGGAGTTCTTTGATCCACTTAGACTTGACCTTTGTACAAGAAGGTAAGAATGGATCAATTCCCATTCTTCTACATGCTAACCACCAATTGACCCAGCACCATTTGTTGAAGATGCTTTTTTTCACTGGATGGTTTTAGTTCCCTTGTCAAAACTCAAGTGACCATAAGTGTGTGGATTCATTTCTGGATCTTCAATTCTATTCCATTGATCTACATGTCTGTCACTGTACCAGTACTATGCAGTCTTTATCACAATTGCTCTGTATACAGCTTAAGGTCAGGCATGGTGATTCCACCAGAGGTTCTTTTATTGTTGAGAATGGTTTTTGCTATCCTAGGTTTTTTATTATTCCATATGAATTTGCAAATTGCCCTTACTAACTCTGTGAAGAATTGGGTTGGAATTTTGATGGGGATTGCATTGAATCTGTAGATTGCTTTTGG
>NC_034592.1:24295986-24297857 GCF_900095145.1 Mus pahari
TGTAGGCCCAAAACAGGGCCTGTCCCAGAAGATGTGTTGCTCTGTAGTTTATTCACTCACCTGCACAGACTAGCCACCAAGGGACCCTGGACACAATATGACTCTTTCACCTGCTTTCGAAAACAGAGCCTGCTCAGGTGGCCACCTTTCCTCTGGCGAGGAAGGTGCCCAATTTCTGGAGCCTGAAACAGGGTCTGTCCCAGAAGCTAGGTTGCTTCTGTCTGTACCAAAGCTGTGTAGCTTCTGTGGTCCACACTCTCACCAGTGCAGACTGGAGCCTAGGTGAACCAGAGCAAAGATGGCTCCCCAACCAGCTCAGGCAGTGAGAGCCCACCTGGGCAGATACCTCTTCTCTGGCGGGGAAGGTGATCATATGTCTAGAGACAGTAATGGAATCTTTCCCAGAAGCTGTGTTGCTTTTGCAGGCCACCCTCTCCCAGCAACTCACCAGAGCAAAGATGGCAAAGATGGCTCTCTTACCAGCTCAGGCACTGAGAACCCTCCGGGGCAGACACCACTCCTCTGGTGGGAAAGGTGCCGAACATCTGGAGCCAGAAACGGAATCTGTCCCAGCAGCTGTGTCGCTTCTGCAGGCCACCCTTTCCCCAGCAATGCATGGTAGCAAAGATGGCTCTACTATCAGCTTAGGCCTTGAGATCCCTCCCAGGAGGATACCCCTCCTCAGGTGGGAAAGGTGCTGAATGACTGGAGCCAGAAACAGGATCTTTCCCAGAAGCTGCGTCACTTCTGCAGGCTGCCCTCTCCCTGGCAAAGCAATGTAGCAAAGATGGCTCTCTTGCCAGCTCAGGCCTTGAGAACCCTCCTGGGCAGACACCTCTCCTCTGGTGGGAAAGGTGCCAGATGTCTGGAGCCAGATAAGGAGTCTGTCCCAGCAGCTGTGTTGCTTCTGCAGGCCACCCTCTCTCTGTATTGCTTTTATTATGTTTAGATACAGGCCTTGAATTTCTGATCTTTCTAAGACTTTTATCATGAAAAGGTATTGGATTTTGTCAAATTCTTTCTCAGCATCTAAGGAGATGATCATGTGGTTTTTGTCTTTGAGTTTCTTTATATAGTAGATTAGGTTGATGGATTTCCATATATTAAACCATCCCTGCATCCCTGGAATGAAGCCTACGTGATCATGATGAATGATAGTAATTATGTGTTCTTGGATTCAGTTTGCAAGGATGTTATTGAGTATTTTTGCATCNACATTCATAAAGGAAATTGGTCTGAAGTTCTCTTTCTTTGTTGGATCTTTCTGTGGTTTAGGTATCAGAGTAATTGTGGATTCATAGAATAAATTGGGTAGAATGCCTTCTGTTTATATTTTGTGGAATAGTTTGAGAAGAATTGGAATTAGGTCTTCTTTGAAGGTCTGATAGAACTCTGCACTGAACCCATCTGGTTCTGGGCTTTTTTTTGGTTGGGAGACTATTAATGACTCCTTATATTTCTTTACGGGATATGTGACTGTTTAAATCATTTATCTGATCCTGATTTAACTTTGGTACCTGGTATCTGTCTAGGAAGTTGTCCATTTCATCCAGGTTTTCCAGTTTTGTTGAGTATAGCCTTTTGTAGTAGGATCTGATGTTGTTTTGGATTTCGTCACATTCTTTTGTTATGTCTCCCTTTTCATTTCTGATTTTTTAATTAGGATACTGTCCCTACGCCCTTTAGTTAGTTTGGCTAAGAGCTTATCTATCTTCTTGGTTGTCTCAAAGAACCATCTCCTGGCTTGGTTGATTCTTTTCATACTTCTTTTTCTTTTTTTTAAAGATTTATTTATTTATTATATGTAAGTACACTGTAGCTGTCTTCAGACACTCCAGAAGAGGGAGTCAGATCTTGTTACGGATGGTTAT
>NC_034592.1:24300702-24336878 GCF_900095145.1 Mus pahari
GAGAGAGAGAGAGAGAGAGAGAGAGAGAGAGAGAGAATAAGATATTGTAATAGGTGCTTCACCTTGGAGCAATACTTTCAAAACACTAATCCTGTCTCTTATTAAAGTACATATTCTAAATCAGTTGATCTAGAAAGAGGCACAGAAACCACAATCATTCATTTTTTACAAGATTCACAGAATGTTTTTCCATCCAACACACTGTGAGTATTGTGGTTTTAATGGAGCTTGTAGAGAAAGGAAACATTAGTGGAGTAAGATAATATACAGCAAGATCTCTATATATTCTATTATATGTATATAAACTTCTTCTTAAACAAGAACAATGACAAAAGATATTTGGTATAGGAAAATGTTCCATCCATTAAAGTATGTTACAAATATGAGGACCTGGTTTCAATCTCCAGAACCCATTAAGAGCCAAATGTTCAATTTGGCCCAACTCTACACAAGGAACTACAAGCAACTGAATAGAGCTAGTAGCTGGAGAGATGGCCCTTTTAAGGAAGAACATACTAAATGGTTGTTCAGTGCCAAGTGGTCAACCTTGAAAACACATACACACATAGCATTAGATAGACTAAACAAGTTATATTTGAGAATATATGTATGTACAAATACATATGTTCATACAATAACAACTGATGAAAACTAAGGCATAAATTTGAAGAAGAACAGAGATGAGTATATTGAAAAGTTTAGAGAGGGAAGGGAAGGAAGAAATATTATAATTAAAATACAATCTCAAAAGTAAAACAACAGCAAAAACCCAAGTATGGTGGAACATCATGGTTAACTCAGTGATGGTAATGTAAGGAACAGAAAGAGGCCAATATCTAGTGAGCAAGTTAGGTCTCCTACTTGGTGATGTGCAGACCAATGAAAAACCTTGTCTCTATTGAACAATGGTAGGCACCTGAGAAATGATTCCTGAGGTTGTCCTCTGGCCTCTACATGTACACATACACACTCTCTACTCCCAACACACACACAGACACAGACACAGACACACACACACACACACACACACACACACACATACACACACGCACATGCACATGTACACACACACACACAAACATGCAGATTTAAATCTGGAAATATACCTCAGTGGTTAGAGTACTAACCTACAAGGCAACACACATGCATACACACATGTATGTATACACATATAAATACACACATATAAAAATTGTACAGATTTGTTTAATATAATTTGATGAGTGTGAACACACACTAGCATAAAACCATCACCACTGAACCTATTACTTCAACTAGATTCCTTATATTTTCCTCCAATGTTTATTTTTTTGGTGAAGATATTTAACATGTTCTCTACTTTTTAAACAAATACCTATCACCAATAACAATGTATTGCAAAACTAAAAACTTATCAAGGTGATAGGTTACATGTTAAAAATACCCTGAACAAAACAGAAACATGTACAAAAGAATATAGTAGTTGCTTAGAGAGGGAACATGAACACAATATTTGAATGGCTGATCTTAATGCTGAGCAGGTTGAATTATATTCTAGAAGATCTCACTCATGACACCTCTGAAATGAACTGAGCAAGGGGCAGGGGGTCTAGGAACTAAATGTTTAAAAATGGAAAGTTAAAATTGAGTGAGAGGAAGAAGAGATGAAGGTAAGTTAACAAAAGCTAAAGATGTATCAAGAAACAATATGAAACCTCACTAATTTCTAAGCTAATGGAAATCATAACCAAAACCTTGAAATTAGACAAAAATACCATGCTCAGGCAAACAACACTATTCCTGAAGAGCATGAGTTATTAAATAAAAACCATAGTGTCAAGCAGAATACTCCCCTACAGGTTATTGGTAAATGGTGTCCCCAGAGGCATCCAAATCAACATAGACTATTGCCATTGCTCTCAATTATCTACCATAACTATTGCTAAAGATACAATTCATTTTGCACGCAGAACATAGATGAATCAATAGCAAACTGACGAGGAAAGTCTCCCTGCTAGGCACCTTTCATGGTGGTAGAAAGTGTTATCTCTTAATTGTCTGTGAAACATCACTTCATAATTACCTAGTGAATATCACAAAATTAATATAATCATGACATGAGAACTGGGAGTAAAATGAAGTAATTTAAACTATAAGCATTTATCTTATTATTGTGGCTTACAATAGTTTTGAATTGAGAAACTGAATACAATTTAGGAAGGATTAGTCCATTCCACCCACAATTTACTTTAATTTTAACTTACTGTTAAAATAGTGTCACATGTCAGTTTGACTTGACTCTGGAAGACAGTAAGACACATGACTATAAAAAAGATTGATTTTTGTAAGCCATATTGATTACTACCATATTGATGACTAATTCTCTGGGGTTAACATTGTATACTCGAAATTCAGTTAATTGAAAATATATTCTAGTTTACACTGATGACATTCTCTACAAAGATTTCCAGAACCATTTATTCATAATTCCATTTTTTTCTAATCCAAGGAATTGATATCAAATATTATTCCACAGGAATATGATGGATACACATTAATAAGAAAACACACCAGCTGTTTGAGATGATCTTAGATTAAACATTGGGTCTCAAAATGTTTGTCATTCTTTCTTTGTCTGAACCCACCTGGAAGCTTCCTGAGATGCAGAGTTTCCTAAGAAGCCGTGAAAGAGCTCCTTTAACTTCCTGGTTCCTGAGGCTGTAGATTAATGGATTTAGCATAGGGGTGACCAATGTGTAGAAGATGGCAATCTGTCGATCCTGGTCTAAGTCATAGGTAGTCGATGGCTTGAGGTACATGCGAATCACAGAACCATACAGAAGCAACACAACCATAATGTGGGAGCCACAAGTAGACAGAGCTTTGCTCAGGGCAGCAGTTGAATGCATGTGGGCAATAACAAAACCTATGCGAATGTAGGAGCCCAAAATGAATAAAAAGGGGCTGACAACCACAGCTACACCCTCAGTGAAGATTAACATTTCATTGACCACTGGTCGAGTACAAGACAGCTTCAGCAGAGGAGTGATGTCACAGAAGAAGTGGGTGACCTGGTTGCCACAGAAGGTTAAACGAGTGACCAACACACTGTACAGGAGACTGTTGAGACTAACCACCACCCATGAGGTCAATGTTATTCGCAGACAGAGGCTATGGCTGACAATGGCAGAGTATCTTAGAGGAGCACAGATAGCAACATAGCGGTCATATGCCATGGCAGCCAGTAAGTGACCTTCCATGCTGCCCACTGCCATAAAGAAAAATAATTGTGTCATGCAACAGTTATAAGAAATGCTTCGAACCACAGAGAATGTGTGCACCAGCATTTGAGGAACAGTGATGGTTGTCAGACATATGTCAATCAAGGAAAGCTGGCTGAGAAGGAAGTACATGGGGGTCTGAAGCCTGGGGTCTGAGCAAGCAACAAGGACTAGTAGGGTATTGCCCAAAACTGCCATCAGGTACATGATAAGGACAACTCCAAAAATAACTGGCTGTATCTCTGGCCTACTGGACAATCCCAGCAACACAAATTCAGTCACTTCTGTCTTGTTTTTAGTGGCCATAAGTCATGGTCTGCATCACCTGCAAAGAAGGAAGATCAGGGTTGGAAAAGGGAAGAAAAGATGCCAAGACTCAGACAAATTTGTTGTTTTAATTATGGTCTTCTTTAAGTCAATTGAACTTACCCAAGATGAGGGTAGAAGTGATTGATATAATCCTACATCCATTCACACAAACACCTACCTATATGCTTGTAAAACACACAAAATAATAATAGCATATAACTATACTACCATATGTAATTAAAAAAAAAAAAAAGGTGATCATTGTCCTCAACTTACCTCGACATATCATTTCAGTTTTGGGGTGGCCCTTACTTCTATGTCTCTGATTATGATAATATACATGTGTTTGCATGTTACCATGATATCTTTACCCTTTTACCACAAAATATGGAGCTCTTCCTTCCTCAGAGAGCCTCATCCATTCTTCTTTTTTTTTCCCCAAGTTTCAATGATTAGTTTAGTTGCTGGTTTTCATCAACTTTTCTGTTTGTAGTCAATAAATTACCACATGACATAATTAGATGCAGTAGTCATTCTCAGTCTTTGTAAGTCAAGATTATTTTTATTTTATGTCTACGTATACCTGATGGCTGAAAACACTTTTGTTTCTCACTTTAAATGAAAAAATTACTGCCTGTACTGCCTGTGTGACTCCCTTTCCTTTTTTGGCAATTATTTTCTGGCATTTTTTTTTTCAGGTTTTATGCCTGTAATATCTATATTTTATAAATATGCTGCTTTACATGCTGTTTTCACTAAACCTTTGATGAATGAATATGAAAATTTGGTTTCAAAGCAGGATCTTACTATGTAGATCTGGTTGTCCTGGAACTCTCTCTGTAAACCAGGGAGTCCTCCAACCAAGAGAGATCCAGATGCCTCTGTCTCCCACATGCTGGAATTAAATGTGTGTACTACTACACCCAGGTTGTAGTTTTTAATATGAAGACTGTGGTTTATTTGTGACATTTCTTACAGTTCTTTGAACTCAGGAGTAGGGAGCTGGCTATGTGGGAAGTCATGGCTTTATTAGCATACAGGCCTGAATTCTTTCTCAGAACTCAAATAAAAGCTAACTTTCTTGGTACATTTTTCTGCCTATCATTTTCCCCAAAATATTATGAATTAGATATTAATTAATATCTATTATGTTGAGTTTTCTATCTCACTTTCTCTCTAGTTCGTAACTAGATTTAAATCACAGTAATTCACAACTCATGTTTATTCTATTCTTCCAATAACATTATTGTCCTTTGAAATCTTTATTATACTACTTCAATATAATGCTTTTCTTTGTGTGTGAGTGCAGTTCTCTGAACAAATACTTTTATATTACCTTTTATAACATGAATGTAGTTTTTCCTCAGCCATTTATTGATTTTTATATTGTGTCTGTGTGTCTGTGTCTGTGTCTGTGTCTGTGTCTATGTCTGTGTGTGTCATGTATGTGTATATGTGTGTGTGCCTCCATGTTCCTTGTTCTAAATAGCTGGTATCAATTGCTCATGCAAGTTTGAATCCACATAACTTGCTCCCAAGAATGTGAAAGTTTACTGTCTGAAAATATAGAAACCTTATTTTTATGCTACTCATACCAAATAAAAACAGGGACTTTCCTCTGAGACATGAAAATAAAATTAATAGCTATAAATTGCACTTTTTAGGTAATATTTTTCAAATTTTCACTGGGATAAAAAAGATGGCCTGAGCTTCAAGATAAAGAAAAGTATGTATGCAGAATGGCTTATATACTTATCATGTTGGTCCACACTCTTCTATTTGTCTAAACCTTTCACCCTTTGTTTCCCTCATCCTTGTCCTGAATTGTTTACTACTGGTATGCCATCTGAAGAAGATTGTTGTTCTCCACTGCAGTTCTTCCTGGTAGCATAAGATGTGATCTCCTTGTTGCTTTGTCTCCTAAAATTCCACTAAAATGTCACTCTTGCTAATGATCTCCCTTTCTTATCAAGACAATTTTCCCTTTGTTATCACTTTGGAGAGATATCAACAGAGACAGAGGAACTAAACACAACATAAAAACTACCTCAGCTACAGCTGATTCATTAAGGGGACTGTCTCTATCACAGGCAGGCAGTCACAAAAAAAGATTAGATATTCAAAACTATTACTTAGGGCATTTGTTTGTAACACTTTAAAAATTGTCTTTAGAATCTCAGATAGCAAATGAATGTTTGTACTGTATTTACCACAAAGGGTTTGCTTCACTGAGCTGCAGCTTTACTCAGCACTTGTCACATCTTCCTGAAGCATATCCCTATTCATTTGGCTGGACTTTGTCATTCCCACATCTTCTCATTGACATATTGTTAGACCACCTTTAGTTAATTAATGAAATCCACAAATCAGAAAAGAGATGCAAAGATAAAGAAGACTTACAATTTCCAATGTTTATTCTTTTGCCTTCATTTCTCCCAGTATCTTTACATGTCAGTAGACTCAGATAAAATTGTCTTATGTATTTAGTATATTTTAACTTCTTTAAAGTCCACCCAAATTCAGATGTCAACATACATATAGAAATGAATGTGAAAGAGAAGAGGCGGGCATGAAGAAAGAAAGAAAGAAAGAAAGAAAGAAAGAAAGAAAGAAAGAAAGAAAGAAAGGAAGGAAGGAAGGAAGGAAGGAAGGAAGGAAGGAAGGAAGGAAGGAAGGAAGGAAGGAAGGAAGGAAGGGTCTCTGTCTTTGTGAAAGAAAATAGTATCCAAGATGAAGTCTTTTGTTTCTCTCTCTTAGAGATAACAATATAGTAATGCAACCAATTTTCTTTCAAATAAACCAAAATTGTGCTTTCCAATCATTCATAGTCAAGAGGAGTAGGAAACAAGAGTTGTGTTTTGTTGAGGGTTTCAAAAATCCATATAAGTTCCTTTTCTCTTCTCGCATCTCAATTGTGTTCCCATCAGATGATAAGTGTTGTCAACCCATTCAAACCACATGTAGCAGTCAAGAACACTGAGGCAAAGAAAGGAAAAAGGGTTGCTCTTTAGAAGAGATGAGTTCATACCAAACAGACAGTGCAGGAACTCTTCAAATCAGTAAATTTAGCTGAAATCCAGAAGAGTTAAAGAATGCCTGAAAACAAATATATAATGACCTCTAGTCTGTCAGCCCCTGGATAGTGTTTCAGGAATATTGTGAGACATGGAGGAGTAAGAGCCAGCATTTCCAACCAAACCCTGATTATTCTTCACTTTCTTGTTCTCAAAAAACTTCAGATAACATGCTGCTCCTTTTTATTACTTTATCAATGTCTAAATGTTAGATATAGAACCTCCTATAGACTTACTGATATAAATTCTGTTGTCAGTCCACTTACAGTCTCAAAATGAAGAATCAAAAATGCTGATTCTGTGGTAAATAAATAGGATTCTTTTTTTATATCATGTCAAAGTCTCACAAAATAAATTAGATGCTCTGTCACTTGGTTCAGGATCTTAGATCTTTGGCACATTTATCCATACTCTCCTGAACTATTATTCCATGTCTTTGCTCCATCTTGGCACTTATGTTCACTCAAAAATTTGTTTTTATTATAATTAGCAATTTTCCGTGCTATTCATTCTGTTAACAATAATATTTCATCTTGGTTTTCAACTCTGATCTTCTAGGTGCCAATGTCACTATTTTTCAATTTTCTGTCCCCTTTCAATTTATCTTGGGACAGGACATTGTTTATCTCATATCATTTTGGGGGTACACATTTTGGAGGTGTGTGGGCAGAGTCACCTTATCCCTTGTTCATTAAGGTCCTTCTCTTATCATTTTCCATAAAAGCCTCTCAGTAGAGTAGCTCATCACAACCAAGCAGGCTTGCATCCATGCACTCACTCTGGGACACTCATAACCCCAGGAGGCTGCAGTTGTGTTCAGGAAAATACTAATTAGAATAGGTTAAGCTCTTGTACTTTCTATATCCATTGGGGCATTAATTCACAAGCCTTCTCATTCTCTCTTCTTTTGCTTAGATTCTACCACATGATAGAGTAAAACTCATAAAACTTCTGAAAAAAATAGGTCTTCAGGGAAAGTCTACCCTTTGGGGGACACCATCTTCATCTTGTAAACTATCAACAGTCAGGAAAGGAGGAACCCAAGGGGAAGCTGATTCCCTATTCATAATTTCAAGAAGCTTTTATCATAATATACCTTTCCTGTAATAATTTTATTAATATACATAATTTAACTCATATAAACTATGTACTAGACATGAGATTTCTGATAAAGCAACAGGACAACTCTGACAATTACTGTATCTTCAGGACTGTCATTTCCTATTCTCTCCAAATTCCAAACCTTTCCTTGGTTAAATCTAGCCATTTAGTTTATTTAGTTTGTTTATTTAATTATTTGTTTATATCATCCTCAAATAAAAGAGAACTTCCAACACTATGCTGCCTTAATCCTTCTTCCTTTCTTATCTGGGCATTCTGTCCACTTTAGGGTGTTAACCTTTCTCAGCATAGATCTCCTCACCTTGAGCCACTGTCCATTGACAGGCTAGAGCCACCCTCACATGGAGAGATGCATTTCAATAGTCCTAGGAATCTCTCACTCCAGTCAACCTGGCCACTAATATTAACCATCTCTCCTTCCTGTACCCCAGGTGAGTTCATCCCAATTCCTCCAGGGCTCCCATGTTGTCTGCAGGTACCTGTGTTTCAGCCGTCTCACAGTTTTTTGGCTTTTCAAAAAAAAGTTTTTAAAAAAACTTATTCCATTTAATGAGAAACAGTTCCCATGAGCATTAAAGGCAGAGGCAAAAAATGAATAGATGTAAACTACTAGTGAAGTTCTTTGTATCCACCAAGTGTCTCCTTGGAGCTCCATCATAAAAGTTAGGCCTGGCTTCTTCTTCCCAGACACATGTTCCCAGAAATAAGAGTCAGACTCCAACTATTTTTATAAATATCTTGACCATATAGAGAGGCTCTATTCTGACTATTGTTGTGGGTTTGGTCTAATGCTGCTTGTATTATGTTAATCTGGGCCCCCAGATTCCATGAGAATCTGCATGTCTGCACACAAGACTCTGGGGGAAACCTTGCCCCCCCCGCCGCAATTGGTTTTGATTGGTAAATAAAGTTGCTGGCAGGTAATGGCTGGGCAGGAAGACAGAGGCCAGACTTTCAGGATCCCCATACAAGGGATTGAAGAAGAAAGAGAGGATAGATCTG
Organism: Mus pahari; assembly: GCF_900095145.1. Lineage (NCBI taxonomy): Eukaryota > Metazoa > Chordata > Mammalia > Rodentia > Muridae > Mus > Mus pahari. The sequence continues at coordinate 24,309,470 of NC_034592.1, forward strand.
CTATGCCTGGAGAAGGAGAACCAAAACAACATGCCTGAGAGGTGCAGGACAGAGAACATAGCAACCATGTAGGATCCAGGAAAATAGGGCTGCATGACTGTGTCTAGGGCATCAAAGATGGAATATAGATTTTAGTATGTAATAACTCAGGAATATCAAAGGGGGTTGGATTAGCCATGTGGAGGTTAGTAAGTAGCCCAGTCAGCATAATTGGGCACAGCTAAAGACTAAATCAAAACTTAGATAACCCAATTGTTTTAACACATAGATGATTACCTGTGCTCAGGTATCATGGGTCCTGTTCCTCACATCTTCCCAGGATAATCTCCTGGCTCTATGCCAGAATTCTTTCTCTTCCCTAGTGTTTCACCTCCCATTTCCTGCTGAAGTCATAGGCTGTAGGCTTTTTAATTGGCATGTGATGCATCCATACAATACACAAGATATTCTCTCCACATACCACTGTCTATGTACCTTTCTGCTCACTTTTACCTCACCTGCAGATCCAGTACCATGCAGGTTAGATCCTTTCCCTCCACCCATCTGCCTTCTCTCCAAGTTCTCTGGGGCATGCCCAGCTCCCCTGAGCTGTGTACGGTTTCTGTGAAGCTCCAGTGTCCAGCCAACTGTCTATTAGCCTTCATGAGTCCTGCAGAACCAGGAAAATACAGGTTAGATCGCTCACCCTCCCCAACCCCAGTCCCCTTCCCCCCATGTCCCCAGGGGCACACCCATATTTTCCAGCCCAAGGCAGCCTACCAGATGTCTGCTACACCAGGAACATCTAGGTTAGGTATACTTTCCCATTGGCTATTGCATCAGGAACATCCAAGGACAACCAGATTGCTAAATGCCAGCATTAGAACACAATCAATAAAAGCCAGGACAATATGGCAACTTCAGAGCACAGCTATCCTACTATATCAAGGCTTGGATATCCTAACATCACCAATGCACACACAAAAAAAAATACCTTACATCCAATCATATAACAATGATAGAGTCCTTTAAAAGAGAATGAATAAATTCCTTAAATAAATACAGGAAAATACAATCAAACATATAGAGGCTTTTAAAGAGGAATCAAATAAATCCCTTAAAGAAATACAAGGAAATACAATTCAACAGGAGAAGAAAATAAATAAAAGTGTGCAGGACCTGAGAATGGAAATAGAAGCAATAAATAAAACACAAACTGAAATCCTGGAGATAGAAGGAAGAATCTCAGGCATAGAAGATAAAATAGAAAAAAAAATGATACATTAGTCAAGGAAATGGTTAAATCTAAAAAACTTCTTGAAACAAAACATCCAGTAAATCTAAGATAACATGAAAAGATCTAATCTAAGAATAATAGGAATAGAAGAAACTGAAGTATCACAACTCCAAGAATGTGAAAATATTTTCAAAAAAATCATAGAAGAAAACTTTCCTGACCTAAAGAAAGAGATGCCTATTCGTATACAAGAAGTGTATATCACATGTGATAAACTGGACTTTTCAGGAGCCATCTAGGATAGGCTAATGGCTTGCAAGCAACTTTTCTGGGGATAGTCCATAATTTTTGCATGGTTACTATGGGTAAACTCTGAATTGCAGGGCCTTCAGAGATCTCATCTCAGGATTCTTACTACTGATGGGCTTTTCCTGTCATTACATATTCTAATGACTCCTGGACATTAGGCTAACGTATTGGGCAGATTTTCTGCAGATCAGTAAGGATGTACTCCCTTTAGCTATGCTGTATAGACAACCCAGTTATTTCATAATTCCTAATAATTATTCTATAGAATTCCTAAATTTATACTAGGTATTTGAGTCCTCTACAGTATGAAAGCTGCTATTCAGGCTCTGTAAATCCTCATGTGTCATGAGCTAATTGTACTAGGATAGAAAGCAAGCTTGGAATAAATTTATGAACATAGAAAATGTTCCTTCTGGGTGAGCCGTGAAGCCATTATCTGATAACTTGTCTCAGCCAGCGGGACACGTTATTCCATGGTCCTTTGGGGGGGGGATCACAAACCTAGAGAGAAATGGGAATAAAGAAAGAGACGGAGACCATGTATGTTTGTCATAGTCTCTTTTACTAAGGGGAAATACTCAGTTTATATACAGCAAGGGAGTGATCAAAAAGGAAGCTTAGTGGGGAGGCTAATTGGGAGTGTGAAACTTTTGTGATTTATCTCAGTTCCTTGGTGTCACTGCTCCAGAACGTCAGGCAGCTAATTTCAAAGTCTGGTTTCTGATAACAGACCAAGGTGACAGCTCCAGGCAACTCCGGAATGTAGGAAGACTTCCTCAGTCTTTGATGTTTGCTTAGGGCTGGAATCTTGCTGGATGACCTTGCAGAGAGAGAGGAGGTAACTGGCTCCAAACAAAGAACTATATGGCTTTTAGCTGCATGCTGTAAAATGCCTGGGCTGTGAGATGCCTGGGATGTAAGATGCCTGGGTTTTCTCAACCTGGTCTCCAACAATAACTAAAGATCATAAACTGGGAATGAACAATTTATTGAAGGTACAAGGACAAAAGATAAGATATTGACTGGATTTATCTATACAAAACTTTAAAACTAATGAGACACAAGGCAGGTGATTTCCCTCTTGAAAAAAAAATTGTGCTAATTTTTGACACAAGAATGATTGTTTTAAACTTTCAAAGAACCTGTGGAGCTAAGGTCCGATTAGGTAGATACTAGTGTTAATGGAAACACATGTACACAGTTTTGCTATAACTTCTTATTTCACTTATTGACTTCAACTAATGTCTTAAACTTGATATGAACATTTTTGGAATGTGAAGACATTTGGAAAACCATGTGACCTATTATTCTGAGAACCAAAAATTAAGAATAATAACAATAAAAAACAAGACTTCTTTCATTCAGCAATAAATAGGAAAAGGCTTTTACTTTGATCAATAGAGATAAGAGATTTTTATTTTCAGTAATAAAAAGGACAAGGAATTTTTTTTACTTGGGATCGATCTTTTTCTTGCTTTCAGATATAAAAAGATAGAACCTTTTTAAATTTCTGAGCAATAAAGTTTGAAGCTACTTTTTTTTTAACCAGAATGAATGGGTTTTTTTTCTGCACAGGTGCTTGCTCAAAGGGACTTGCTCATGGAGGCTGTTGCTTGATCCACAAAATATATACATGAATATCTAAGTATCAGTGTGTGTATGTACATATACAAAAACACCTGAGACAGGTGGATAATCACAACCAGAGGCTCTGTGTGTGTGTGTGTGTGTGTGTGTGTGTGTGTGTGTGTGAGAGAGAGAGAGAGAGAGAGAGAGAGAGAGAATATGCATGTTTCTGTGAATATTGCCTATATAAAAGATTGAATTTTTTATTTACTTTTTCACTGGTTCATAAAAAGTTAATAAGTTCCAAGCCTCTCCATAGCAAACAAGAGGCTAACAGGCAAAGGGGGAAAATGCTAACAATTAATTCTTTATTAATCCTTTGCTGCTGCCACTTATGTATACTTAAGAGTTAAAGGATTCAGAGTTTATTGCTTGGCATTATTGTCAAACCAGAATAATTAAGTATTAACCCCATAAATCATTCCTTGCTGTCACTGAGCCTCAATCTGCTATTATAATAACCCCAATTATCAATGCTGCCCCCATTCAAAGCCTTTTCAGAAAATACTGGTTCCATGCAGATTCCTGGCATGGATCAGAAAAGAAGATGCTCCTGCTACATAATAATCAAAACACAAAACCTACAAAACAAAGAAAAAATATTAAAAAGCAGCAAGAGAAAATGACCAGAAAACATACAAAGGCAGACCTATCAGAATTACACATGATTTTTCCATAGAGACTTTAAAAGCTAGAAAGGCCTTGAAAGATATCTAGCAACCTCTGAAAAACCACAGATGCAGACCTAGACTACTATACCCAGCAAAACTCTCGACCACCATAGATGGAGAAAATGATACTTTTTCAAGAAGAATTCAAATTTAAACAATATCTATCCACAAAGTGATCCTTACAGAAAATTCTAGAAGGAAAGTTGCAACCCAATGGGGATAATAACATCCAAGAAAACACAGGAAATAAGAAATTCCATACCAGAAAAAAATAGGAAGTACACACAAACAAGCATACACACACACACACACACACACACACACACACACACACACGTGCACACACATACCCTAACATCACCAACATCAAAATAGCAAGAATTAACAATCATTGGCCATTAATAACTTTCAACATCAATGGACTCAATCTCCCAATAAAAAGACACAGGCTAATATAGTAGATGTGAAGACAGGATTGATAATTCTTCTGCATATAAGAAACATACTTCAGCAATAACCATAAACATTAATTCAGATTAAAGAGCTAAAAAACAATTCCCAAGCATACAGACCTGAGAAGCAAAGTGGAGGAGCCATTCTAATAACTAATAAGAGAGACCTTCTACCAAAATTAATCAAGAGAGAAAGGGAAGGACACTTCATACTCATCAGAGAAAAAATATACAAGGATGATATCACAATTTTGAACATCTATGGCATAAACATAGGGCAACAACATTTACAGAAGAAAAAAATGCAAAAGCTTAAATCACACCTTGAACCCCACACATTGATAGTGGGAGAAATCAACACCACACTTTCACTAATTGACAGGTCATCCAGACAAAAACAAAACACAGAAATAATGAAACAGAGAACATGAATCAAATGGACCTAACAGATATCTACAGAATATTTAACCTGAACACAAAAGAATATATTTTCTTCTCCACACCTCAGAGATCCTTCTCCAAAATTGAGCATATACTTGGTCACAAAGCAAGCCTCAACAGATACAAGAAAATTGAAATAATGCCTTGTCTTGTATCTTACCTGACCACAGTTGATCAAAACTGGATTTCAACAACAGAAACTCCAGAAAGCCTATACACTCATGAAAATTGAACAACTCCCTTCTCAATGATCTCTGTGTCAGGAAAAAATAAAAATATGCAAACTTTATAGAAGTCTTTGAGACTTTCAATAAAATGAAGGCACAATGGACACAATGAAAGTAGTGCTACAAGAAAAGTTCATAGCACAAAGAGCCTCCATAAAGTAATTAGAGGGTTATTATACCAAGTTAAAAGTACACCTGAAAGCTCTTGGGGGGGAAAAGAAGCAAGTATACCAAAGAAGAGTAGAATGCAGGAAATAATCAAAATTGTGTCTGCAAGGAATCAATTAGAAACAAATAAAATAATACAAAGAATCAATGAAACAAGGAGTTGATTCTTTAAGGAAATCAATAAGATAGACAAACCTTAGCCAATCTAACTAAAACACACAGAGAGAATATACAAATAAACAAATTCAGAAATGAAAATGGAGGCATAACTGACAATCAGAAGATGAAAAGATTGTCCATGCTCATGAATCAGTAGTTTTAAAATTGTGAAATGGACATCTTCACAAAATCAATTTACAGATTCAATACAAATCCCATCAAAATTCCACCACAATTTGTTAAAGACATTGACAGAGCAATTCTCAACTACTTATGGAAAAACAAGAAACAGAATAGTCAAATGAATCCTGAATAAAAAGAACCTCTGTAGGTATAACAATCCCTGACCTAAAGCTGTACTATAGACCAATAGTAATAAAAATTGCATAGTATTGGTATAGAAACATATAGGTATAACAATGGAATCAAACTGAAGACCTAGAAATAAATGTACACACCTACAGACACTTGATTTTTGACAAATAAAGCAAAAAATATACAAAGGAAAAAAGAGCATCTTCAACAAATGGTGCTGCTCTAACTGAATGTCTGCATGTCAAACAATGCAAATAAATCTGTATCTATTATCCTGCATAAAACTCAAGTCCAAGTGAATCAAACACCTCGTGTAAAACTGGATTCACTAAATCTAATAGAACAGAAAATGTGGGAAAACCTTCTATTTACTGGTATAGGAGACAAGTTCCTGAAAAGAACACCAAGGGCACAGGTCCTAAAATCAACAATTGATAAATGGGACCTCATGAAACTAAAAAACTTCTGTAAGCCAAAGGACATTGTCAAGAGGACAAAAATGTAGTCTACAGATTTGGAAAAAGTCTTCACCAACCCTACGTCTGACAGAGGGCTAATATTCAAAATATATAAATAACTCAAGAAGTTAGACACGAACAACCTAAATTACCAAATCTTAAAAGGGGATACAGAGCTAAACAGAGAATTCTTAACAGAGGAATCTCAAAATGTCAAGAAAAATTTAAAGAATGTTTCAAAGTCTTTAGTCTTCATGGAAGTTAAAATAAACGTGACTCTGAGATTCCATATTACACCTGTCAGAATTACCAAGATCACAAACTCAACTGATAACACAGTCTGGCAAAATTGTGGAATGTTAGGAATTGGTTCTAATGCTTTGTCTTATTTTGGTTCACATGAAAATAGCATGTCCAGACTCTGAGGGTCCCTGTCCCCAATTGATTAATCAATAATAAGCCAAAAGCCAATGGTTGGGCAGGGTGAAAGAAGCAGGACTTTTAGGATTCCAAGGCAAGAAACATGGGGAGAGAAGATGGGATTCTGCCATGAAAGCATAGTAGGATGGGTCATACCATGACATGAAAGTAGACAGAACATAATTAAGAGCCCATAGACATGTAAGAATCAAGGAAAATGACCCCAGGAGCCACTCCCTGATTGGATCTTGGGTAGCAGAGAGGAAATATAGATTTTAAAAGGTGATAACTGCTGTTGAATTAAAGAAGGCTGAAAGAATTTGAGAAGGGTGACCCTGTAGGAAGACGAGCAGTCTTAATTAATCTGCATCCCCAAGATCTCTCAAACACTGGAGCACAATCAGGCAGAATACACCAGCTGATATGAGGCCCCCAACACACATGCAGTAGAGGATTGCCAATTCTGTGCTCATTCAGAGATGATGCACCTAACCCTCAAGAGACTGGAGGACCCAAGGATTTCAGAGGTCAGGTGGGGTGGGGGTGGGGACAATCACATGGAGAAAGGGGGTGGAAAGAAGTTATGGGATGTGGAAGAGTTGTAGGGTGGGGGGATAAAATATGGAGTGTAAAAAAAAGTAATTTTTAAAAAGGATAAAATTTAAACATATAAATATATTTACCTTGAAATATACAAAATGTAAATGTTTGTGATTTTTATTAGATATTTTCTTTATTTACATTTCAAATGTTATCCCAAAAGCCACCTATGCCCCCACCCCTCCCAGCTACCCAACCCACTCACTTCTGCTTCCTGGCCCTGGCATTGCATTGTACTAGGGTATATGATATTCACAAGGGACTCTTCTGCCATTAATGGCTGACTAGGCCTTCATCTGCTATATATGCAACTAGAGGCACAGCTCTGGAGAACACTAGTTAGTTCATATTGTTGTTCCTCCTATAGGGTGGCAGACCCCTTTAGCTCATTGGGTACTTTCGCTAGCTCATTCATTAGGGGCTCTATGATCCATCCAATAGATGACTGTGAACATCCACTTCTGTATTTGCCAGGCACTGGCATGGCATCACAAGAGAGAGCTATGTCAGAGTCCTGTCAACAAAGTCTTGCTGTCATGTGCAATAGTATCTGGGTTTAGTGGTTGTATATGGGATGGATTCCCAAGGGGGACAGTCTATGGATGGTCCTTCCTTTCATCTCACCTCCAAACCTTGTCTCTGTAACTCCTTCCACGGGTATTTTGTTCCATATTCTAAGAAGGAGCAAAGTATCCATACTTTGGTCTTCCTTCTTCTTGAGTTTCATGTGTTTTGCAAATGGTAACTTGGATATCCTAACTTTCTGGGCTAATATCCACTTATCAGTGAGTGCATGTCAGGTGTGTTCTTTTGTGATTGAGTTACCTCACTCAGGATGATATCCTCTACATCCACCCATTTGCCTAAGGATTTCATGAATTCATTGTTTTTAATTGCTGCGTGGTACACCATTGCATAAATGTACAAATGTTTCATTATTTCTCCTCTAAAAGTTTCAGTGACTCTGGTTTTATGTGGAGTTCCTTGATCCACTTAGACTTTTGCTTAGTACAAGGACATAAGAATGGATCAATTCCCATTCTTCTACATGATAACCACCAGTTAAGCCAGCACCGTTTGTTGAAAATACTGTCATTTTTAACTGGATGGTTTTTGTTCCTTTGTCAAAGATCTAGTGACCATAGGTGTGTGGGTTCATATTGCACCTCACAAAATAATAATGGAAGACTTCAACACTTCACTCTCATCATAGGACAGGTCCTAGAAAGAGAAATTAAATTGAGACACATTAAAACTAACAGAAGCTATGAAACAAATGAATTTAACAGATATCTACAGAACATTTTATCCTAAAACAAAAGGAAATATCTTCTTCTCAGCACCTCATGACAACTTCTCCAAAATTGACCATATTATTGGTCATAAAGCAATCTTCCACAGATACAAAAATATTGAAATTATCCCATGCATCCTATCAGATCACCATGGACTAAGACAGATCTTCAATAACAGCATAAATAAGAGAAAGACAACATTCTCATGGAAGCCGAATATAAGTCTACTCAATGAGAACTTGGTCAGGGAAGAAATAAAGAAAGAGATGAAAGACTTTTTAGAGTTTAATGAAAATGAAGCCACAACATACCCAAATGTGTGGGGTACAATGAAAGCATTCCTAAGAGGAAAACTCATAGTGCTGAGTGCCTCCAAAAAGAAACTAGAGACAACATACACTAGTAGCCTGACAGTATACCTAAAAGCTTTAGAACAAAAGGAAGCAAATTCACCCAAGAGGAATAGACAGCAGGAAATAATCAAACTCAGGATTGAAGTCAACCAAGTGGAAACAAAAAGAACTATACAAAAAAAATCGACCAAAACTGGAGCTGGTTCTTTGAGAAAATCAAAAAGATAGATAAACCCTTAGCCAGACTAACTAGAGGGCACAGGGACAAAATCAGAAATGAAAAAGGACACATAACAACAGAACCTGAGGAAATCCAAAACATCACCAGATCCTACTACAAAAGGCTATACTAAACAAAACTGGAAAACCTGGATGAAATGGACAATTTCATAGACAGACACAAGGTACCAAAGTTAAATCAGGATAAGATTAGCCATTTAAACAGTCCCATTTCCCCTAAAGAAAGAGAAGCTGTCATTAATAGTCTCCCAACCATAAAAAGCCCAGGACCAGATGGGTTTAGTGCATAGTTCTATCAGCCCTTCAAAGAAGACCTAATTCCAATTCACCTCAAACTATTCCAAAATATATAAGCAGAAGGTACTCTACCCAATTCATTCTATAAAGCCACAATTACTCTGATACCTAAAACACATAAAGACCCAACAAAGATAGAGAAATTCAGACCAATTTCCCTTGTGAATATCGATGCAATAATACTCAATAAAATCCTCACTAACTGAATCCAAGAACATATCGAAACGATCATCCATCATGACCAAGTAGACTTCATTCCAGGGATGCAGGGATGGTTTAATATACAGAAATCCATCAATGTAATCCACTATGTACACAAAATCAAAGAAAAAAGCCACACTATCAGCTCACTAGATGCTGAGAAAGCATTTGACAAAATCCAACACCCATTCATGTGTACACGTCTTGGAAAGTTCAAGAATTCAAGGCCCATACGTAAACATAATAAAAGCAGTATACAGCAAACCAGTAGTCAACATCAAAATAAATGGAGTGAAACTCAAAGCCATCCCACTAAAATCAGGGACTAGACAAAGCTGCTCACTTTCTCCCTACCTACTCAATATAGTACTTGAAGTTCTAGCCACAGCAATTAGAAAATAAAAGGAGATAAAGGGGATACAAATTGAAAAGGAAGAAGTCAAAATATCACTATTTGCAGATGATATGATAGTATATATAAATGATCCTAAAAATNCCACCAGACAACTCCTAAACCTGATAAACAGCTTCAGTGCAGTAGCTGGATATAAAACTAACTCAAACAAATCAGTGGCCTTTCTCTACACAAAGGATAAACAGGCTGAGAAAGAAATTAGGGAAACAACACCCTTCACAATAGTCACAAATAATATAAAATACCTTGGTGTGACTCTAACTAAGGAAGTGAATGATTTGTATGATAAGAACTTCAAGTCTCTGAAGGAAGAAATCAAAGATCTCAGAAGATGGAAAGATCCAGGATCAATATAGTCAAACTGGCTACCCTGCCAAAAGCAATATACAAATTCAATGCAATTCTCATCAAAATTCCAGCTCAATTCTTCATTGAATTAGAAAAGGCAATTTGGGAATGCATCTGGAATAACAAAAAATCTAGGCTAGCAAAAACCATTCTCAACAATAAAAGAACCTCTGGTGGAATGTCTGATCTCAAGCTGTACTACAGAGCAATTGTGATCAAAACTGCATGGTACTGGTACAGTGACAGACAGGTAGATCAATTGAATAGAACTGAAGACCTGGAAATGAACTTACACACCTATGGTCACTTGATCTTTGATGAAGGAGCTAAAACCATCCAGTGAAAAAAAAGACAGCATTTTCAACAAATAGTGCTAGCACAACTGGCGGTTATCATGTAGAAGAATGCAAATTGATCCATTCTTATCTCCTTGTACAAAGCTCAAGTCTAAGTGGATCAAAGAACTCCACATAAAACCAGACTCTGAAACTTAGCAAGGAGAAAGTAGGGAAAGCCTCGAAGATATGGGCACAGGGAAAAAAATTCCTGAACAGAACACCAATGACTTGTGCTGTAAGATCGAGAATCTACAAATGGGATCTGATAAAATTGCAAAGCTTCTATAAGGCAAAAGACACTGTCAATAAGACAAAAAGGCCACCAACAGATTGGGAAAGTATTTTTACCAATCCTAAATCTGATAGGGGACTAATTTCCAATATATACTAAAACTCAAGAAGCTGGAATCCAGAAAATCAAACAACCCCATTAAAAAATGGGACACAGAGCTAAACAAAGAATTCTCAACTGAGGAATACCAAATAGCTGAGAAGCACCTGAAAAAAAAGTTTAACATCCTTAATCATCAGAGAAATGCAAATCAAAACAACCCTGAGATTCTACCTCACACCACTTAGAATGGCTAAGATCAAAAATTCAGGTGACAACAGATGCTGGCAAGGATGTGAAGAAAGAGGAACACTCCTCCATTGTTGGTGGGATTGCAAGCTTGTACAACCACTCTGAAAGTCAATCTGGCAATTCCTCAGAAAATTAGACAAAGTACCACCGGAGGATCCAGCAATACCTCTCCTGGGCATATACCCAGAAGATCTTCCAACTGGTAATAAGAACACATGCTCCACTATGGTTATAGCAGCTTTATTTATAATAGCCAGAAGCTGGAAAGAACCCAGATGTCCCTCAACAGAGGAATGGATACAGAAAATGTGTTACATTTACACAATGGAGTGCTATGCATCTATTAAAAACAATGAATTTATGAAATTCTTAGGCAAGTGTATGTATCTAGAGGATATCATCCTGAGTGAGGTACCCCAATCACAAAAGAATTCACTTGATATGCACTCACTGATAAGTGGATATTAGCCCAGAAACAGATTACCCAAGATACAATTTGCAAAACACATGAAACTCAAGAAGGAAGACCAATGTGTGGATACTTCGCTCCTTCTTAGAATCAGGAACAAAATACCCATGGAAGGAGTTACAGAGACAAAGTTTGGAGCTGAGATGAAAGGATGAACAATCCAGAGACTACCCACCCAGGGATCCATACCATAATCAGCCACCAAACGCAGACACAATTGCATATGCCAGCAAGATTTTGCTGAAAGGACCAAGGAATAGCTGTCTCTTGTGANGCTATGCCAGTGCCTGGCAAATACAGAAATGGATGCTCACAGTCAGCTATTGGATGGAACACAGTGCCCCCAATGGAGGAGCTAAAGAAAGTACCCAAGGAGCTGAAGGGGTCTGCAACCATACAGGTGGAACAACATTATGAACTAACCAGTACCCCCAGAGATCGTGTCTCTAGCTGTATATGTAGCAGAAGATGGCCTAGTTGGGCATCATTGGGAAGAGAGGCCCCTTGGTCTTGCAAACTTTATATGCCCCAGTAGAGGGGAATGCCAGGACCAAGAATTGGGAGTAGGTGGGTAGGGGAGCAGGGTGGGGGTAAGGTATTGGGGACTTTCAGGATAGCATTTGAAATGTAAAGGAAGAAAATATCTAATAAAAATTTTGAAAAAAAATACAAAATGTAAATGAAGAAAATATCTAATAAAAAATGTTTAAAAAAAGAAATAAAAAATTGTGGCAGTATTAGGAGGTGTGACCTTTTGGGGGGAGGGCTTCCTTGCTGGTGGAAGTGTGGCATTGTATAGGTGGGGTATGAGGTCTCCTATGCTTAGACTCTGCCCAGGTCTGAAGAGATCCTCCTCCTTGCTGACCATGGAAGATAATCTCCTTTTGGTTGCCTTTGGATCAAGATGTAGAACTCTCAGCTCCTTCTCCAGCACCATTACTGCCTGTAGGCCATCATGCTTCCAACCACGATGACAATAGACTGAACCTCTGAAACTCTAAGCCAGGTCCAATTAAGTGCTTACTTCTATAAGAGTTGCTATGACATGGTATCTCTTCATTCCCTAACTAAGACAGTAGGGTAAATAATTTTACCTTAATAATAATTATTCTCATAAAAATTTTAAGACCCTCCCTCAGGTTACCCCTAATTCTAAGAGCTGCTTTTATATATAGAACCCATTGTTTCAGTTGGCTCTCCAATTACCCTATCTAGATTAAAAAGTGGTCTTTATCATGGGAGAAAGGTGAAGTACTCACACAGAAAAACAAAAACAAAATACTTCTAGCTTTACCATATTTGCCCTTCCTACAATCCATGAAACACCTATATGTTTTCTATTTAAAAAACAGAGCTCAGAGGGATGTAGACTGGCACAAGATTTAAGAACAATTAATGAGACCATGCAGCTTTGGGTCAATACCCCTCAATTCCACCATTTCTGTCAATGTCCCTTTTCTAGCAAGAGACCTTAAAACTGCTTTTTCTCTATCCCTCTTTACCATCAAGATTGCCAATACTTTGTGTTCCAAATACCCCCCACTAACAAATCTAGGCTGGCCTTATGTTATGAGTGGAAGGTCCTCCCCCAAGGGATGGCAAACAGTACCACCATCTGCAAGAGGTCATTACCACAGCATTAAGGCCCTAGTTAGACAGAAGTCTTCACATTTATCATTATCTGGATGGTGTGGGGGAACTCTTCCATATATTCCTCCAAACTTAAGGATCAATTAATACCTTTCCCATCCTCTCTAGGATTTAAACACAAAATATAACTTATTCTGTCCATCACATTTTTGGGGGAATGGAAATTTCCCTCATCTCAATATGCCCTCTTAACCTTCCCTCAAACCATAATCATCACTCCCTCCAAAGTTTTGTGGGAAACCTTAATCGGATTTGACTGTGGCTTTCCTTCACCATTAGGCTAGTGCCTCTCTTTTATATCCTAAAGGGAGATAAAAGCCCCTTCTCCTAGAGAGCTTTCCCTTCTGAGGCAGTTAAGGTTTTAAGCTCCATTAATGCAACCTATAAGATATGATCCAACAGTGCCTATTCAGCTTCTTATTAACTCTTCCCTACCTTCATTGGAGCTCTGTATCAACTCCAAGGAATGCTGGAATGGCTCTGCACCCTGGTGGGCAGTTCATCACAGCACTCACTACTATAATTAGAAATTGCAGGGATAGAGCCCTCTAAATCTCAGGAAAAGAACCAGATGTCCTTGTTATGCCTTTTCTCTCTCTAAAATACAATAGCTACTCAGAAATCACATCCACTTTGTTATTTCTGGGACAAATTTGAAATAATTGCATTAACTAAAGACGGGTTTCTGCCCTACCTCTGTTGTGGTAGCTAACAATCTGTCACTTTGCAAAGAAATCCGTCACCGAGGCTGCATCAGTATTTATTGATGGAGAAAAGAGGGGAGCTATGGAAATAATATACTACTCCCCCAGGGATGAATCCCACATTGTTCAATTCAAAGAGTTGTTCCATAAGTCCTCCCAATGTAAGAAATTAATCTATTCTTCCTCCTTGCCTCATAAGGCCCTCTTCCTGGTCCCATACTACATGTTCCTGTAACATCACTGTCACCAAGCCAATATGTGTAAACCTCAAACCCCTTCTCTCATACAACATCATCAGTCCCTGTGTTAACTCCTCTCTCCAAAATTTTGCACCCTCATGATGATTACTCCACAGATCTACTGGTGCAAATCACCTGGTAACTAGGAAGGCACAGGAAATAAAGAGAGATCTCCACCCCTCTGCTTGTCAGATTCAGCATGACCATCTCAGTAAATGCAACAGGGGCCACTGGGGCAGCTGTAACAGACATAACACCTGGATGATGACTTCTAATACAAGTTTCACCAGGCCATGGCCTCCACCTTGAATTGCCTCAAGTCCTTTTTCAGTGGCAGATAACCTCCCTTGTGGGGTTTGCCTTATAGAACAGGAAAGCTTTTGACCTACTGAGAGCAGATCAGGGAAGGTCTTATAATATACTGAGGGAAGAAGGTTGTTTCAATATTAATGTATCTGGGCTAGCAAAACAAACCTTATGGGTACTTAAAGATCTCCAGCAAGGTCTCTGAGCCTGTTGTGCCCTGGGTATGTCTCTCTAGTACCTTAGTTTTGTTGCATGTAGCTTTTACTATCCCGCCATAATGCTCCAGGAACAGGACTTGCTACCAACCCCCATGCAGAGAATATTGGATTCATGGATGAAAAACTCATGACACACACACACACACACACACACACACACACACACATTGATCAGTTTCAACCTCTCTTACTGGATCAATTGCTGGGCACTATTAACCTCCTACACCTAGTGTGCCCTTTCAAATACCCTTATCTCACCACCTCTCAACCAGAGCTAGCATCAGATAGCTCAGCTATCTTCAGTCCCAGTTCAACATCCCAACCTCCTGCCTGGAGAAGTGACTCATGGCTGTTCTACCCAAGATCTCACATGGCTGGTTTACTTTTTTCCCTCAAAAGCATGGCAAGAACTTCTTTCTTCTCCCCTGCATCTGCTAGCTTGATACAATCTCCAGGGTCACAAACTTCATTTCTTACCCTTAAAATTTATCATAAAATAGCTTCAACAAAATTATCCCCAATACTTGACTGCTCTTTATCAAACTTTCCAGTGATCTACATATTTCCAAATCTAATATTTTTTTTGTTCTCATTAATGAGTTCTTAACTACATTTGAGAAAAAGAATGCCTATTCCTTTCTCTAGATATTGTTCTCTAAGATGCTGACATATCAAACTTAATTGATTATTTCTTACCAATGACATCTCAATATTTTTGCTTTTTAACTCCAAGATTTTAAAATTTTGCCATTGCCACCTACCTAAACTCTCACATAATTCTCTTCTCCTCTACACTAATATACTAGAAGGTTACCAAGTTTACATATTACATGCATTTTGTTTTCTCTGTATGTCTATATCCATATATAACTTCATCATAAGTCTCAACATGAAACATAATTACTTGGTTATCTAATATATACCACAAATTTTACATTGTAAAAATAAATCGTTGATACTTTGTCTCACAAACGAACCTACAAAACCTCACTGCCTCTTAGCCCGCCATGTATATATAAATAAATACTTGATTATTCTCAGTATCATTCTCACTTTATTATTTTCCCTCAAGTATGACAACCTAAAATAATAAGTGTCTAAAAAGTTTTATGAACCATAAAATCCAAACCTGACCACATCCTCTTGGTATCAGAGCTACTGTGAACTTCCTTATCCATTTCTGTCATTAGAGACTTAATGCATAGTACAGTTTAAAGATAAAAATGTTCAGGCACAAAAGGCATTGAAATTATTCTTAAAAGTATAGGTATTATTGAAATTGGTGTTTATAAGTAGATTACAAATTTTAGAGAGGTTTAATCAGTTTCACACTGTCTTCTTAAAATTCATTCTTCTAAATGGTATTGGGTCTATCAGGCAGTATATGACCCAATGTCATTAAAATGATCAAATATCTGTAATCCAACCTGCCAAACTATGGCTTTCCTTGTTACATAGTTCATACGCTATACACAAAAGGCATTTAGGTTTAGTGATCTTAAAATATCTTGACAATTCAAATGAAGAAAGGGCCCAGAATCATTTATTAACGAAGTCATTTTCTTCCTAATTCAACAATTAGAAAGCTGTCAGCAAAGATTATTCTACAGAGATATGATTCATATCATTTACTAAAAGTAAACTTCAGCTCTTTGAAGTGGTCTCAAGTTAACCCTTGGTTCTCATGGATTTGTTTCTCATTCTTTGTTTGTCTGAGAGCCAGTCTGAAGTATAGAGTTTCCTAAAAAGCCTCCATAGTGCTCCTTTAACATCTTGGTTTCTAAGGCTGTATATTAGTGGATTTAACATAGGGGAGATGAGCGTGTAGAAGATGGCAACCTGGCGATCCTGGTCTAAGTCATAGCTGGATGATGGCTTAAGGTACATTCTAGCCAAAGAGCCAAACAGGAGAAGTACAACCAGAATGTGGGAGCTACAGGTAGACAGAGCTTTCTTCAGGGCAGCAAAGGAGTGCATGTGGGCTATGGCAATACCTATTCGAACATAAGAACCCCAAATGAAAAAGAAGGGACTACCCACAACAGCTACACCCTCAGTGAAGATTAACATTTCATTAACCACTGGTCGAGTACAAGAGAGCTTCAGCAGAGGAGTGATGTCACAGAAGAAGTGGGTGACCTGGTTGCCACAGAAGGTTAAACGAGTGACCAATACACTGTACAGGAGACTGTTAAGGCTCACCACCACCCATGAGGTCAATGTTATTCGCAGACAGAGGCTATGGCTGACAATGGCAGAGTATCTTAAAGGGTCACAGATGGCAACATAGCGGTCATATGCCATGGCAGCCAGTAAGTGGCCTTCCATGCTGCCCACTGCCATAAAGAAAAATAACTGTGTCATGCAACAGTTATAAGAAATGCTTCGATCCACAGAGAGTGTATGCACCAGCATCTGAGGAACAGTGATGGTTGTTAGTGATATGTCAATCAAGGAAAGCTGGCTGAGAAGGAAGTACATGGGGGTCTGAAGCCTGGGGTCTGAGCAAGCAACAAGGACTAGTAGGGTATTGCCCAAAATTGCCATCAGGTACATGATAAGGACCACTCCAAAAATAACTGGCTGCATCTCTGGCCTACTGGACAATCCCAACAACACAAATTCAGTCACTTCTGTCTTGTTTTTAGTGGCCATAAGTTATGGTTTACATCACCTGTAAAGAGGAAAAATCAGAGTTGGAAAAGAAAACAATGCCAAGGCTCAAGCACATCTTAGATTCTTCACTTTAAGGGAGTCTGGGAACTAAAAGGGGCAGGGGAATGAGGGGGAAGGGAGGATAGCCCACATCTGGCCAGAGTTCCTCCTATGCTCTGGGCAGGCAGACATGGGAGGGCTGCCAGACACTTTCCACTTGGCCCCTGGTGGGCACCTAAGCCACTGACTCCACTTGACAGGGCATGGATAAGGGGCAGCCCCCAACTGGGGCCCCGGGATGACACCCTGTAGGCCTGGGGTTTCAGAGGAGAGAGCTGAGGGAGAGAGATTTCCACTCAGGTGAGAGTAAGCACAGCAGGCCTTGAGTCCAGGAGATAGTCTATGGTTTTAGAGCTTTATTGTAGAAAGGCAGGGAGAAAGGAGGGATGGTAAAAGAGGGAGAAAGACTGACCATGGCCAAGAGGAAAGAAAGGGGAGAGAGAAGGGGGTGGTTAGGGGTTAGAGAGTAAGAGGGAGAGAAAGGACGAGAGGGAGAGGAGAGTAAGGGGAGTAAGTGTAGGGGGAGTAAGAGCAAGAGAGCAAGAGAGTGAGGAGGATCAGAGTGAGGTGGAGCCAAGCAGCCCTTATTAACCTATGCTGTTATCTTTACTGTTGCTAGGTAACTGGGGAGGAGTCTAGCATGAAAGTCAGAAGGTTGGGACATTACCTATGTGACTATTAACCATGCTTCTCTTGTGGGGGCTGAGAGAGCAGTAACTTCGACAGGAACCAGAGTTCCAGGAGATATAAGAGAACTCCTTCCATCCATCCCATGTAGGTAATTATCACCACTGGATCCCAGGGTTCAACATCTAGCCTCAACTGGAAACCAGACTGTCTGTGCATAGCCCAATGCCCCACAAGGGAGTCAGTCATTGTCCTTAAGCACTGATAAAAGTACTTTTGTTCTTTTAGTAATGGTGTTCTTTTAAGGCAACTAAACTTACCCAGGATGAGGATGGGAGTGATTGATATAATTCCACATCCACTCACACAAACATCTACTTACATGCATGCAAACCACACAAAATAATAATAGGGTATAACTATACTACCACGTGTAATAAAAGGGGTAATCATTGCCCTAAACTTGTTTACCTTCTTGTAGTTTCAATTACATATTTCAGTTCAAAACTTCCATGTCTCTGAATACTATGCTAATGTACATGTGTTTGCATGGCCTTTTACTACAAAATATAAAACCCCTTCTTCTTCAGTGTGTCACCCATCTTTATTTCTTTTTTGTTTTGAAAGCTTTTTTAGGTCCTGATTTTCATTATTTTTTCTGTATTGAATAAGTTACCAAATAATAAAATTATATACAGCAGGCATTCCCAGTCTTTGCAAGTCAAGAATATTTTCATTTTATATCTACATATACCTGATGAATGAAAACATATTATTTCTCACCTTAAATAAGAAGCTCATAGTGTGATGGCCTGTGTGACTCCCTTTAATTTTCTTTGTTTCTTTCTAGTATTTTTTATTTAGACTTTTAATCACTACCATCCCTACATTTCATAAAGATTCTGCTTCATGTGCAGGTTTTCATTGATTCTGTGATGAATGAATAGGAGAATTTGGGATGTGGGATTAAACAAGGTCTCACTATGTATCCCTGGCTGTCATGGAATTCACTCTGTAGAGTAGACTATCGTGGAATTCACAGAGAAAACGTGCTTCTGCCTCTTGGGTGTTGGGATTAAAGGTGTGCACCTTGAAACCAAGCTTAATTTTTTTAAATATGAAGTCTGTGGCATTATTTGTTATAATATTTCTCACAGGTCCTTGAACTTGAAAGTAGAGAGATGGCTCAGTGGGAAGTCATTGCTTTACTAGGATATATATCTGTATTCTTTCTCAGAACTCATATAAAGCTAGGTGTTATGATACACATTTTTCTCTCTACCATTTTTCACAGCAATATTGCTACTTGGACTTTAGACTTTTTAATTAGAGTTTTTCCTTAACTTTTCCATCTTACTTTTTCCTTAACTTTTACTTCTTACTTTCTTTCAAGTTCATAAAGTAGATTACAATCACAGTAACTCACAACTCATATTTATTCCATTATTGCAATCATATATGATTGCCATTTGAAATATATATTGTACTATCTCAATACAATGCTTTGCTCATTGTATGTGAGTGAAGTACCCTAAACAAATACTTTTATATTATCTCTTATAATGTGATTGAAGTTTTTTACTCACTGAGTTATTCATTTTTATACTATGTATCTGTGTATATGAGTGTGTGTGAGGGATATATATATATATATATATATATATATATATATATATATATATGAGTGTCTCCATATTGCTTGTTCTAAATACTGGTATCAATTGTTCTTGCAAGTATGAATCCATGCAACTCTCTTCCAAGAATATGAAAGTTTACTCTGAAAATACAGAAAAGCGTGTTTGTATGCTATTCATACCAAATAAAAATAGGGGCTTTATTCTGAGACATGACAACTAAATTAATAGCTGTAACTTGCCCTTAATAGACAATATTTTTCAAATTTTTCCTAGAATAGAAAAATAGACTACCATTGCCTGAGCTTCAAGATAAAGAGAAGGATGTATGCAGAATAGCTTGTATAGTTATCATGTTGGTCCGGACCCCTCTACCTTGTCTAAACCTTTCACCCTTTGTTTCCATCATCCTTGTCCTGAATTGGTTACCACTGGTATGCCATCTGAAGAAGACTATTGTTCTCCTCCACTGCAGTCCTTCCTAGTAGCATAAGATGTGGTGATCTCCTTGTTGCTTTGTCTCCTAAAATTCCACTAAAATGCCATTCTTGCTAATGATCTCCCTTTCTTATCAAGACAATTTTCCCTTTGTTATCACTTTGGTGAGATATCAACAGAGACAGAGGAACTAAACACAACATAAAAACTACTTCAGCTACAGCTGATTCATTAAGGGGACTGTCTCTACCACAGCCAATATGTCACAAAACAATTACATAGTCAAGTCTATTACTCATGGCATTTATCTTTTAACACTTTAAAAATTGTCCCTTAGAATCTCAGAAAACAGATGGATACTTGCACTGTATTTACAAAAAAAGTGTTTGCTTCACTGGGCTGCAGCTTTCCTCAGCACTTGTCACATCTTCCTGAAGCATATCCCTATGGATATTTGGCTAGACTTTGTCATTCGCACATCTTCTCATTCACATGTTGTTAGACCTTTAGTTAATGAATGAAATCCACAAATCAGGAAAGAGCTGCAAAAATAGAGAATACTTACAATTTCCTATGTTTATTATTTTGCCTTCATTTCTTTCTGTATCCACCTGAAATGTATTCAACTAAAATTATCTTATGTGATTAGTATGTTATTACTTCTTCAAAGTCCAGTCAAATTCAGATGTCAACGTACACGTAGAAATGAATGGGAAAGACAAGAATTGAGCTGGAAGAAAGATGGTATAAGTCCTTGTCTTTGTTAAAGACATTAGCATTGCAAGAAATTGTGAAGAAGTCTGCTATTTCTCTTTCATAAATATAACAATATAATAATGCAACCCATTTTCTTTCATGTAAACCATAATCGTGCTCTTTTGGTCATTCATATTCAAGAAGAGTAGCAAACAACACTTGTGGTTTTGTTAAGGGTTTCAAGAGTCCATCTATGTTCCTTTTTTCTTCTCCCATATCAATTACACTCTGTAGACCCAGTTCAAGAAACATGTAGCTATCAAGCATGCTGGGGCAAAAGTAAAGACAAAAAGATGTTCTTTAGAAGAGATGAGACAATACCAAACAGACAGTGCAGGAACTCTTCAAATCAGTAAGTGTATCTGAAATCCAGGAGAGGAAAAGAATGCCTGAAAAGAAACATATGATGACCTCTAGTCTGTCAGCTCCTGCCTGGTCTTTCAGGGATATTGTGAGACATGGAGAAGTGAGAGCCGGCATTTCCAAACAAACCCAGATTATTCTTCACTTTCCTGTTCTCAAAAAACTTCAGATGACATGCTGCTCCTTCTTATTACTTTGTCAATGTCTAAATGTTAGAAATAGATCCTCCTTAGGGACCTACTGATATAAATTCTGTTGTCATTTTGCTCACAGTCTCACAATGAAGAAGAAACAATGCTGATTCTGTAGTGTTTAAATGCATTTCTTTTTTCTCCCCTTTTCTTTTTTATCATGTCGAAATAGATCTTCCAAAATCTCAGAAAATAAATTACTCTGTCACATATTCTAGGATCTTAGATCTTCAGCACATTTTTCCATACCTTCCTGAACTCCATGACTTTGCTCTATCTTGGCACTTATTTTTCATTCAAAAATCTATTTATATTATAATTAGCAATTTTCCACCCTGTCTGTTTTATTGACTATAAAATTTTATCTCGCATTTCAACTCTCTTTGATCTTCTTGGTGCTCGTGTCCCTATTTTTCTATTTTCTGTCCCCTTTCAATTTGCCTTGGAACAGGACATAATGTTCAGCTCATATCATTTTGGGAGTATACAGAGTTAGGAGTGTAATGTGAGTCATTCCCCCTTATCCATTAAGGATCCTCTCTTATTATTTCCCATAAAAGCTTTCAGTTGGGTAGCTCATCACAACCAAGGAGGCTTACACCCAAGAGCCCTCTCTGGGACTCTCCTAACCCCCAGGAGGCTCCAGTTGTGTTTAGGAAAAAAAAAACAATAATTAGAATGGGTTAAGCATTTGTACCTTCCCACATATGATGATGATGTAACTCACAGGCCTGCTCATTTTCCTTCCTTATGCTTAGATTCTACCACACCACTGAGAAAAATCCATAAAGCTTGTGAAAAAATTGGGTCTTTAGGGAACGTATACCTTTTGGAGGACACCAACTTAGTCTGTATAAGCTATCAGCAAGAGTGCAGGGAGAAATCCAAGGGGAAGCTGATTCCCTGTTCATCATTTTTCATATGTCTCTCCTGTAATTACATGTTTTTAAATACAAATAATATAACTCAGACAAATTAGGAACTAGGCATGAGATTTTTGAAAGAGTAATAAGACTATTCTGACAATTACTATTTCCCTAATAACTGACATTTCGTCTTCTCCCCAAATTCCAAACCTTTTCTGTGTTCAACCCGTTTTTCTTATTTAGCTTAGAAATGTTATCCTCAAATGACATGATTTAAATGATTTTTTAAAAACAAGCAACAAGTGGAGTGAGAAAAATGACATGTTCTTTACCATATCTGTCGATTCTAACTTCAAATCTCTCAACTTTTGTTCTTAATCTGGAGTACTTGTACTTTAAGGAAACAAGAAATGGGTCATTTGGAATGCAGTATGCATTAAGGGAGGGGAGATAACATGTAATATGAAAACAGAGAAGAGGACTTTGTGGAATGAAATACTTTATTATTACATTATTTTACATATTTATACTCCAAATGTTGCCACCTTCCCAGCCCCACCTCCCAGTGTTCTTTACCCCATCCCGATCCCCTTTGCCTCTGAGAGGGTATTCTGCCACCCACCTCCATAACTCCCCACACTCACCTCACACTCCCCCATCATCCATTCCCTTTCCCTGGGGCATCAAGTCTCTACAGGATTAGGCACTGAGGCCAGACAAGGCAGTCCTCTGCTACATATGTTCCAGGGGCCATTGACCAGTACATGTATGCTATTTGGTTGGTGACTTAGATTCTGGGAGCTCTGAAGGGTCCAGGTTAGTTGATACTGTAGTCTTCCTATAGTGTTACCATCCCCTTCAGCTCCCTCTATCCTTCTCCTAACTCTTCCATTGGGGTCCCCAGTCTCAGTCCAATGGTTGGCTTTAAGTATCTACTACTGTCTCAGTCACCTGTTGGTACAGTCCTTCAGAGGACAGTCATGCTAGGCTCCTTTTTGCAAGCACAACATGGCATCAGTAATAGTGTCAGGGTTTGTTGCCTGTACATGGGATTCATCTCAATTTGGTATAGTCACTGGATGGCCTTTCTTTCTGTCTCTGCTCCAGTTTTTGTTCTTGAATTTCCTTTAGACAGGAACAATTTGGGGTAAAACTTTGAAGATTGGTGGGTGGCACCATCCCTTTACTGGGGACCATTTCTGTCTTCTAAAGATGGTCTCTTCAGGTTCCCTCTCCCCACTGTTGGGCATTTCAGCTAAGGTCATTATCCACAGGGACTTTCTAGAGGTTCCCCTGTCCCCCAACCCTTGAAGCTGACATATCAGGCTCCTGTCAGCAAGTGTGTCTTGGCATCAGCAATAATGTGGGTTTTAGTATCTGCAGGTGTAATGCATCCCTAGGTAGGATGGTCTCTGGAAGGACTTTCTTTCAGTCTCTGTTCCATTTTTGTCTCTGTCTTCCCTTTGGACAGGAATGTTTCTGGGTTAAAAATTTGAGCTGCATAGGTGGCAGCATCCCTCAACTGGGGGCTGTACCTATCTACTGGAGGTGGTATCTAAAGGTTGTATCTCCCCTTTGTTGAGTATTTCAGTGCAAGTCATTGCCATTGGATCCTGGGAACCTCTCACTTCCCTGAAGTCTGGCACTTTCTAGTGGCTAACCCCAGTTCCCTATCCCCCAATGCTACATGTTTCTGTTCATTTTTCTGACCCTTCTTTTTTCCTCCCTCTCCTCTCTCCCTTTCAGGTCCCTCCTTCCCTCTACCTCCTATGGTTATTTTGTTCCCCATTCTATGGAGGATTGAAACATCTACACTTTGGTTTTCCTTCTTCTTAGCTCCAAATGGTTTGTGGGTTGTATCATGTGTACTCTGACTTTTGGGCTAGTATCCACTTATCAGTCAGTACATACCATGTGTCTTTCTTGTGTCTGGGTTACCTCACTCAGGGTATATTTTAGTTCCATCCATTTACCTGCAAATTTCATGAAGTCANTGTTTTTAATATCTGAGTAGTATTCCGTTGTGTAAATGTACCACATTTTCTATATCCATTCTTTTGTTGAGGCACATCTGAGTTGTTTCCAACTTCTGGCTTTTATAAATAGGCTGCTATAAACAAAATGGAACATTGCTATATGCTGTAGCATCTTTTGAGTGTATGCCCAGGGTTGGTATAGCTCGGTCTTCAGGTAGAACTATTTCCAATTTTCTGAGGAACCAACAAATTGACTTCCAACATAGTTTTAACTCCTTGCCATCCCACCAGCAATGGAGAAGTGTTTCTCAGTTGACAATTCTTTGTTTACCTTAGTACCCCATTTTTTAATTCCTTCACCTGTTTGATTGTATTTTCCTGTATTTATTTAATGGATTTGTTTCCTCCTTAAGAGCTTCTACCTGTTTGACTGTGTTTTCCTGTATTTCTTTAAAGGAATTATTTATATCCTTAAATACCTCTATCATCTTCATGAGGTGGTATTTTAGGTCAGAATCTTGCTGTTTGTGTGTGTGTTAGGGTATCCAGTGCTTGCTGTGGTAGGAGAACTGGGTTCTGATTGTGTCAAATTACATTGTCTTTTGTTCCTTATATTCTTTCACTTGACTTTCACCATCTGGTTGTCTCTGGTGTTAACTGGCCTAGGTGTCTCTGACTGGAGTAGGCTTCCTTGGAAGCAGGTACAACTGTGTGACCTAGGTTATAGCAGGTCTACAGGGAGGCAGGCAGTGCTGTCTTTGATTTGAACAGGCCTCCTATGTCCCTGGTTAGAGCAAGTCTCCTGTATCCCTGGGTCCTTGTGTTCCTGGTTATGGCAAACTTCCTGTGTTACTGGCTATGGCAGACCTCCTGTGAGACCAATAGGTTGCCATGGTGGTGGTACATGTTTACTGAACACCCATGGGTTCAGATGGAGGTACACACTAGAAAAGGGATGATGCTCTGGCAGAGTGGGATAGATCCTACTTCTGCTGAGCTCTGTGGGGGTCCCAGCTTGGCATTGGTATTGGGGTGGGAATCTCACCTGTGTTTCTGGTTATAATAGACCTCCTTGGAGACAAACTGGCTTTGGGGTCCAGATGGGACAGTCTCACCAATCTGCCATGGGTTCAAGTGGATATGCAAACTGGTCAGAATGGAAAAATTATGAAGGGATTGGGGAGTATGAGATGAGAGGGCAGTATCATTCTCCAAAACTTAAGGCATATCAGAAATCCATGTGGAAATATATTATTTTGTAAGCTAATTAAAAACTGTGAGTTAAAAAAAGAAAGAGAAAGGAGTTATTTACCATGTCAAGATAATGTACCCTGCCTACATGATGTACAGGCACAAAGATGGAGCAGAGATGGAGTGAACAGCCAACCAATGGCTACCCCAACTTTAGATCAATCCTGACACTATTAATAATATTCTCTTATGCTTGTAGGAAGGAGCCAGCATATCTGTATTATGAGAGACTCCACACCTCAGCTGGTGGAAACATGCAGAGACCCACAGACAATCATTACATGAAAATCAGGGGATCTTGTGAAAGAATGGAGGAAACCAAATGAGATAGGGAGATCTCAAGAAAACCAACAGAGTCAAATAACCTAGACACTTTGAGGCTCCCAGAAACTAAACCATCTACCAAAGACCTAGTCCCCCAGCACATATTTAGAATATTTGCTATCTCTTCATGTGAGTTCCCCCAACACACATGAGAACACAGGAGTAGGGGCTTACCCTGACTCTGTTGACTGCTTGTGGAGCCTGCTTCCCTAACTGGACTGCCTTGACTGGCCTCAATGGCAAAACATGTACCTAGTCCTTCACTGCTTGAGGTGCCAGCAAGCATTTTCTAATGAAAACAATGCCAGGTCTTTCTTAAATTCTTGCCAAAACAATTCTATGTGCAATTTTTTTATGAGATAACTGTTGCTTAGACATAGTCAATAATTTGAACAAAGACTGTGAAGATCTAAAAGGCCCTTGCTCTTCTAGTCCTTGCCAAGGAACTGCCACTTGTGTGAATGCCTGAGGAGAAAAGGGTTTCCATGCCAATGTACTCATGGGTACAGAGGGCTGACCTGTGAAACTCTCACTAATTTCTGTGGAGAGAATGCCTGCCACCATAGAGGAATCTGCAATAAAGACCCTGGACACTTTGTCTGTATTTCCTCTGCTGGATAGCTTAGAAGGTTCTGTGAGACAGATCACAATAAGTGTGGTCCATGTGGGCCTGGGTCCCAGAGGTTTTCCACTAAGATCTCTGTCCAGACTGGGTGGGAAGGCTCCAGCGAATGGAAGTGAGTGCAGGCAGGAAGACTAAGTCTCTGCCAAGCCTTCCAGGTTGCTCGGTAACTCAGAGCCTCTTTGAACTGAGTGGAGTCAGGCTGGGCCTGCAAAAGGCCAACAATCCAGTGAGGGGTGTGGCTGAACCTCTCAGGTGACTCTTCGGGAGAGAAGATCTCTTCCCAAGTGTTACATACAGCTCTTGGAATAAAAGTCTCAGACAAAGGAATAGTTCTCGCATACCTTTAATTCCCTTCATGGCTTTATATACAGTTCTGGGGGTGATTCTGGGTTTGACAGCAGGCACCTCTCACTGGCTTGGACTGAGAGTTTGGGGGAAACTTTGTTTGATTGTGGGAAGGCTTGGTGCTATTCCTAAGTGGCTGGTAGCCACACCTCTCCTGTGGGGGTTGTGGGCACAGTAACTCCAACAGGAGCCAGGGTCCAGTTGACATGAGAGAACTCCTTCCGTCCCATGTAAGTGAATCACCACTACCGGGTCCTGGGATTCAAGATCTAGCGTCGACTGGAAACCAGGCTGTCTGCATGTAGCCCATTGCCCCACGGTTCCCAACCCTTACCTACCCATTCTGGGTTCTTCAACCCTTTCTCCTACTCTTTCATAAGGATTCCTAAACTCTGTCAAGTGTTTGGCCATAGGTATCTGCATCTGTTTCCTTTGGCTACTTGGTAGAGCCTCTCAGAGTACAATTATGCTAGGCTCCTGTCTACAAGACTAACAGCCCGCCCAAGGAGGGGTGTTCGCCTGGCAGCAGTCCCCAGGCTGATCCGGCACCCGGCACTTTTCCCCGCCCGAGGAGGGGTGT
>NC_034592.1:24336889-24357529 GCF_900095145.1 Mus pahari
AAAAAAAGAAATGTAAATGAAGAAAATATCTAATAAAAAAAAAGACTAACAGAGTATCATTAATAATGTCAGGAATTGATTCTTGCCTATGAGATTGATCTCAAGTTGTGTCAATTCCTTGATTTCTCCAACATCCTTTGTTCTACCCTTCTTGTAGATTGGACAAATTTGGTGCCAAAGGTTTTGTGGATGAGTTTGTGTCCTTTTCCTTCCACTGGGAGTTCTTCCTGGCTACAGGAGGTGTCTAATTCAGGTTCTGTATCCTCCCACTGATTGGAGTCTCAGCTAGAGAGTCATTATCATAAATTATAAATGTGTCGTGTAGGCAGGGCATATTATCATTGGAGCCTCCCTAATCCCAGGTCTCTGGTCCATCTTAGAGATGCCTTCACACTATCCCTTATCTACCAATTTCCACTCACCCTTCCAGCTCTCTCTCCTTGGCTTTACCTACATCTGATCCCTATCCCAATCCCTACCTTATCCCCTCTCTCACCCATGTCCCCCCTTCCATTCACTTCCAATGACAAATTCAGTTCCCTTTCTGAGTGAGATTCACTTGTATCTTCCTTGAGTCTATGTGTTGTAGCATGGATGACTGTGACCTCACAGAATCAGTTGGTAATGTTCCTTCTCTACAAGTTGTAAAATAGTTAGGGGAGTATTTGTATTGGGTCTTTTTTGAATGTCTGGTAAATTCTGCTCTAAAACCTTTTTGTGGGGAGGGGATTTGGTTCAGTTTTGTCTGGCCTGGTTTGGTTTGGTTTGGTTTGGTCTGGTCTGGTCTGATCTGGTCTGGTCTGGTCTGGTCTGGTTTGGAGAGTTTTAATGACTGCTGAAGCCTGGCGTCTGTGTTAAAGCCTGCTCTCTAGCTTAAAATCACCCCTAGCTTGGTTGTAACCCTTTTGTTTCATGCCTTACAGCCATTTCATTTTGTTAACATAAAAACAGTTTGGTTGCTAACACAGAAAAAATAGTTTGGCTCAGAGCAATCTGTCTCAGAGAGAGGTCAAGTTGTCCATATGTCCTGTTATGCTCTGAGATTTGTTATTATGGTTTGTTTTGCTTGGAAATTCTCCCAGCTGTAGCCTTCATTTAGGACCAATCAAAATAGAGTTCAGCTTGAACTATTAATGTCTTAAGTACAAAACACAGCCTTGTAAAAGGCCAACTATCCTGCAGCCCTCATGCACTCACTTATGAGTTCACTGTGGTTTTTTTTCCCTATATAAACTGACCCTGAAAAACATTTAGGGTTGGAGCTTTCAGCCCCTGAGTCAGAGCTGCATTCCTGATGGATCACTCTTGGGATTTACATTAAAAAAATTATCCATATCTGACTGAGATCTGTGTTTAAGTAAGTAATTCTGAATCCGCAGGTGCTCCCTGACTCTCAATCAGGAGCCCAAGAAGGGAGAGAGGAGAGCCCAAGATTTAAGAGTTATAACTAGGGGACCACAAGTTCTAGGAACCTCACAATTTAAATTATGAGTGAGTTCTATACTAATATATGGACTGTGATCCACTTTTTAATCCAGGGGCTCAAGCTTCACATCCCTAGTGGTGGCAATTATAACCACTGGGACACATGATGATGCTGTTTCTGCTGGGCATGCATTAACATTTGTCCTAAGAGCTTTTCTTCTATTATGTCATCATTAGCCCTCCACCCAGTACCTTGGTATGAGCCAAGTTTGAAAGTTTGGGGTAAAGGCTGATAGATGAAGCTGACTACCTAGTTCTGTTCATAATTTGCAAAGATTTGTAGCAATTTTTGGAGGCTGGGAATAATCATCATGGTATAGGTCAGTTATAACCTTACTCATTCTAGAATCATATAGTCTCCATAGCCCAGTTTTTGGTATGTAGTTATTAGGCCTCACAAGTCCTGTGGTAGAACATGAAGTTATCATAAGATTAAAACAAAGGATAGTGGTCAATCTGCCACAAGTCTTATCTTTAGAGGGTCCTCTGGCTATGGCTAAGCCATCCATTGTCATCCTGAATATCTTGGTGTTCTCTTTAGGCCACTATCCTTTGAAGTGGAAGTTTCTGGATCTATCAAATGATGTAGACTTGTATGTTGTTTTGCCTTGGACAGTGGGCTAGAAGTGGGGTCAAAGTGTTTACAAACCCTTTTTAAAAGTAGGTTTAAAAAAATCTAAGTCTATAATTCTTATTATAGATTGCCTTAAGCTATTGTGATTAGAAGTTTCCGTGGGCACTGTGGATGAAACTGGATGGTCTATTATTGTTTCTGGTCCTGATGTCTTTGAGAAGCAGCCTTCTTTGATGAGCAAATGGGAATGGTGGTTCCAGCTGTGGATCCTGTCAACCTTGACTGCTATGTAGTTTGCCAGGATCACAGTAGAGGGCCCCTTCCAATGAAGGACCAAGGACTTTTTGTAGTGTCTCTTACTGAGGACTAAATCACCTAGTTCATATAGGTGTCAGACATAGGCATGTAAGCCAGTATGGATCCTCTGGAGTGTGTGGATTGACTTAGGGTTATCGTGATTAGATTTTTCAGCTAGTAAGTCAGTTTTAGCATGGGAAGGATAGGAACCAAACATTAGCTCATAAGGGGGTTATTGCATCTACATAAGGAGCTATATAAGGAGTGTTCCTAACCCTAAGGAGAACAAAAGGAAGGAGGGAAACCCAGCCATCACCAGTTCCCAGGGTTAATTTAGTCAAGATCTTTTTAAGGTTCTGATTCATCCTTTCTACCTGACTTGAACTCTGGGGGTGATATGCACAATGAAGTTCTAATTTGCCCCTAATGTTTTTGATAAAACTTGACTAACCTGAGAGGTGAATGTTGGGATGTAGGAATTCCAAATAAAGATATTATTTCCTCAGTAAGTTTCTTATGATTTGAGATGTTTCTTTCTTGGTTGGGGATACCTCAGTTCCTCCTGAGAAGGAATCTATAAACACTAAAGGATATTTGTAACCAAACTTTCCTGGTTTTTACCTCAGTGAAATCTATTTCCAAGTAAACTGCTAGTGGGGTTCCTCTTTCTTTCTTTCCTTCTCTTTTCTTTTTTTTTTAAGAGCTGGGTTGTATGTGTATTCCACCTACCATGAGGATGTTGCACAGATAGCTGGTAATACTTTATGTTTTAAGGTATTTTCTTTATTTACATTTCAAATGTTATCCCCTTTCCTGGTGTCCCCTCTGAAAACCCCCTATCCCATACCCCCTCCCCCTGATCACCAACCCACCCACCTCTGCTGCCAGTGCCTGACAAATACAGAGGTTGATGCTCACAGCTAACCCTTGGACTGAGCACAGGGTCCCCAATGAATGAGCTAGAAAAAGGACCCAAGTATCTGAAGGGATTTGCAGCCCCATAGGAGGAACAACAATAAGAACCAACTAATATCTCCCAGAGCTCTCAGGGACTAAACCACCAACCAAAGAGTACACATGGAGGGACCAATGGCTCCAGCTGCATTTGTAGCAGAGGATACCCTTGTCAGACATCAATGGGAGGAGAGAACCTTGGTCCTGTGGAGGCTTGATGACCCTGTGTAGGGGAATGCCAGTACAAATGCTTGCTGACAGGAGCCTGATATTGCTGTCTCCTGAGAGGATCTGCCAGTGCCTGTCAAATACAGAGGGGGTCCCTTCCTCTTTCTAAAAAGTCTTTACAAATGTTTTGTTTAGAGCTGGGTTTGTCAGCTGACAAGAATGACATCTAGTGGCAATACCCTGTAATTTCTTAGTTAGCCCTGGGATGACAAACTTTGTAAATATTAACTCTTTTCTTTTGTTTACTTCCAGGTGTATGCTGGCATGGAGAGGTCTAGCCTAAGTTTTGCTCAAAGATTTTGGTAGAAGTTTTCTTCCATCTGCTGTGTGTAACCATTCATCCTTGGTATCAGTATATTTGGTCTTCTTTGAATAATGTCATTCAGGCAGGACAAGTTCTGGAAGGTTCATTGGCAGAAGCTGCTTAGCTGCCTCTCTACCCATCATATCTACTTTATGACTACTTATGGCCTCTGACTTCTATCCCTATCAATATTTGGGACAATGTGTAATAGCCATTTTTTTAGGAGCTAGAAAGTAGGAAAGAGGTCTAGGATGTTTTTATATTTTTAATTGTCTTTCCTTCTGCAGTCAAGAGACCCCTTTAACAATGTATTTATTGCACCATGAACATCTGAAGTGGAAAATCATCTATCAGTGTACATATAACTACCTTTCCTTGCCCAATTTGAGCTCCTCAGTGAGGGCCATTATATCTGCCCTCTGGGCTGGTATCCCATTTGGAAGGGGAAACTCCAATCCTGTTTTGCCCACATCCACCACTGTTATCCTTGCATACCTAGAGCCATCTTCCATGTAGCTGCTTTCATAGGTATATACTGGGAGATCCTTGTTAGGCCAGGCATAGTCAGTCAGGTCTGGCTGGGTCCCACATACATATTGCAGGGTTCCTAAGCAGACATGAATTAGTGGGGTTTCCAAGTCCAGGTTAGGTCACAGAGTGGCAGGGTTCAGAGAGTTGCTGGGGGCAAAGGATACTCGGAGGTAGTTCAGCTGAGCAACAGTGACTAATAATGAGTCAGCAGGCATTTGAGATCCAGCAGTGTGGGTGTGTGAGAAGCCCCCTATGGCATGAATGGAAAGTTACAGTAAGAGATTGTCCTAAGGTTAATCTATATGAATCTTTAGACAACAGGGATGTAGCCACTATGATCCTCAAGCAGTTCAGCCATCCTTCCTCTACTGGAGTCAATTTCTTAGTCAGGTAGGGAACTGGTCATCACCAGGGGCCCAAGGTTTGTGCCAGTACCCCTTTAGCAATGTCTTGCCTTTCATAAACAAACAAATTAAAGGGCTTAGTCACATAAAGCAGAACCAGGGCCAGGGAAGATAGCAGTGCCAATTTTAAATCTTGGAAAGCTTTCTTGTTTTTGTTTTTTGTTTTGTTTTTCCCCCTCTATACATGTGAAAGTTTCCTCCTGTCTCCTAATGGCCTTATAGAATGTCTTAGATATCTGAACAAAACCAGTATCCAAAGTCTACAAATGCCAGGTGACTTCATGAATTCCCATACTTAGCTCCTAGTCTGAGGCAACAGGGTGCCTAAGATGGTCTCTAAAGACTTGAGAGAGGCCTTGTTGACACCCCTTGAGCTGGAAACCCAAATATGTCATTTGAGATACACAAATATGAGCCTTCTTAGCTGAGCTCCTATATACCAGTTCTTATAGAGTTTCTATAAGGTTGCTTCCATACAAGAGTCAGCATCAATGACAGCCAAAAGCCAAAAGTCAGCAACACACTGGAGTAATGAAACATGTGGAACAGTTTTCCTGTACTTATGTAGGTGCTGTACTCCTGTGCAGGGCCTCATGAAAAATAGTGAGTAAGTTTTTAAATTTCTACTGCAGTCCCATCCAAGTCAGTTGCCTGCAGAATCCATTTCCCAGATTTTGCAATTCAAAGGCAAAAGGTGGCTGACTATTTGTATCTAGGGGAAAGCTTAAAAAGGCACCTTTCAAGTCCAAGACTTGGTTTTAATGGTGAGAAATTATATATTTCTGTGTTTTCTTGAGTGTAGTTAGCCTCGTTAGCTTGGGGATATTCCTCTAGTATCCTCTGTAGGGGTGAATTAGTGGAAAGGTATACTTAAATATGATTTTGTCTACTCATGAAAGGATATAGGTGCAGAGACAAAATTTAGAGATAAAATGAAAGAATGGACTACCCAGAGACTACCCCATCTGGGAATCCATCACATCATCAGCCACCAAACCTAGATACTAATGCACATGTCAGCAAAATTCTGCTGAAGAGACCCTGATATAGCAGCCTTTTGTGAGGCTATGCCAGTGCCTGGCAAACACAGAAGTGGATGCTCACAGCCAGCTATTTATTGGATGGAACACAGGGTCCCCAATGGAGGAGCTAGAGAAAGTACCCAAGGAGCTGAAGGGGGATGAAACCCTGTAGGTGGAACAACAATATGAACTAACCAGTACCCCCTGAGCTTGTATCTCTAGCTGCATATGTAGTAGAAGATGGACTGATCGGCCATCACTGGGAATAGAGGCCCCTTGGTCTTGCAAACGTTTTATGACCCAGCACAAGGGAAGGCCTGGGCCAAGTAGTGGGAGTGGGTGGGTAGGGGAGCAGGGGCGAGGGGGTTATAGGGAACTTTTGGGATAGCATTTGAAATGTAAATAAAGAAAATTTAAAAAAATATTATTTTGTCATGAAATATCGATTTCTCCATCTATGGTGATTGAAAATTTTTCTGGGTATAGTAATATGGACTGTCATCTGTGGTCTCTTGGATTTGTAAGACCTCTACCCAGGCCTTTATACCTTTTAGAGTCTCAGATGAGAAATTGAGTTTAAATCTGTTAGTTCTGCATTTATATGCTACTTAGCATTTTCCTTTGCTGCTTTTAAAATTATTTCTCTGTTCCATATATTCAGTGCTTTGATTATTATGTGGCAGGATGATTTTTTTCTAGTCTAATCTGTTTGGTGTTTTGTAAGCTTCTTGTACCTTTATAGGCATCTCTTACTTTAGGTTAAGGAAATTTTCTTCTGACTTTGTTGAAAATGTTTTCTGGGACTTTAAGCTGGGAATCTTCTTCTATTTCTATTATTCTTATATTTTGTATTTCATAGTGCCCCAAATTTCATGGATGTTTTATGTAATGAACTTTTTAGATGTTACATTTTCTTTGATTGATATATTGATTTTTTTCTATCATATTGTCAACATCTGAGATTCTTCCATCTCCTGTATTCTTTTGGAGATGCTTAGGTCTGTAGTTCCTGTTCTCTTTCCTAGGTTTTCCATCTCTAGGATTGCCTAAGTTTGTGTTTTCTTTGTTGCTTATTTTCCCCTTTCAGGTCTTGAGCAGTTTTAGTCATATCCTTCACCTGTTTGATTGTGTTTTCATGTGGTTCTTTATATTTATTTTCTTCATCATTTAATGCCTCTAACTGTTTGAATATATTTTCTGTAGTTCCTTAAGGGATTTATTAATGTTCTTTTTAAAGACATCTACTATCATCTTTATAAGATTGGATTTAAGATACTCTTCTTATGTTTTAGCTTCATTAGGACATCAAAGGTTTGCTGTAGGAGGACAGCTAGGCTTTGGTGGTGCCATATTGTCCTGGGTCTTGTTGATTGTGTTCTTATCCTGTCCTTTAGGCATCTGTTTTTTCCCCTGGTTTTGGCTGGATGATCCTAAAGGCAGTAGGACTTCTTGGGAAGATGGGGAGAGCTGTGGGCCAGACAATGGAAGTTGGGTACCTAACTAACCCTACTGACTATTCCTGAAGCAAACCCTTCTCTGTAGGTTATGTTTCAGTCAGAACCAACTGGGATGGCTAGTAGATGTGACTATGATGGAATTGATGGAGCAGGCTTCCAAGCTGGTTAGTTTTGGGTCTTCTGAAGGATTCCATGGGGAAACAGGATGCTCTTGGAGACCTTCAAGGGTACTCTGGACCAAAAGTGAGTCCAGAGCTAGGCAATTGGGAGGAGGGGATGAGGCACAAGTCACCTCTGCAGACTGTGTCCCAGGCAGAGTAACTGAGATGGCAAACAGATTTGATTAGGATGATATTGGTCAGGCAAGGTTCCAAGATGGTTAGTTTTGGGGTACCCAAAGAGTTTCACTGAGAAGCAGGATGCTCTAGGTGTCCTGCAAGGCTTCTCTAGACCAAAGAACAAACCCAAAGCTAAACAAGGAGACCAGGGAATCACACACAACTCACCTCTCCAGACTGTCCCAGGTGGACAAATGGGATGGGATTGGTTGGACAGGGTTTCAAGCTGTTAGTTTTGGGCACCCAAAGGTCTCCATTGGGAAGCAGGATGCTACTGGGGTCCTACAAAGCTCCTCCGAAACAAATAACAATCGCAGGGCTCAAGGGACTGCGTGCAACTCACCTCTGCAGGCTGTACCATATGGACCAACAGGATGGCAAGAGGATCTAGGATGACTCACATGGGAATGGTCTTTCAGGGTTCTAAGCTGGTTAATTTTGTGACCTCTAGTGATTTCTTCAGGGAATCAAGACACTATTAGGGTGCCTCAATGCTCTTCCAGACTAAATAGAGAGCCAGAGCTATACAATCAATAACCCATTTACTTACAATAGGCATACTGATAATTTTTGAAGCCTTGGCTGAGGATGAGATTGGCCAAATTGGTCAGTTTTGCTCTTATCATTTAAAGGTCTTTTAGGACATGCACCTCTTATATAACCACTTTGAGGCTTCTGGGCTTCAACCAGAATTTTTGCTATTTTCTTAGTTTATCTTAACTCTCTCTATTATTGAAAACCTCTTGGGAAATCTTCATTAATTCAGATAAACTCTGATATTTGAAACCACCTATTTTTCTGTATCTTCTTTTGAATGCCAAGTGCTGATTGACCTACAAAGATCACATTGATGGCTTACTGTTCTCTGGTGCCTCAGGGTCAATCAAGGTATAGGTAAAGTAGGCATCCAGGAGCCTTTCCAAAAGGCAGCTGGAGATTCCAAGGGATCCTGTACTACATGATTTAGCTTTGACAAATGTGTGGAGTGCTTAGCAGCTGCCCAGACACACATTCCATTAGAATCTGGCAATAACCTTTAAGTCTCTCTCTATCTTCATTTGTATTAGGATTCTACTAGGGGTTGACTTGGGGGAAAGCACCAACAATTACTGTAGGGTCTTTGGTGACTCTACTGTTGTCCCTAGAAACAGGTTTATAGACTTGCCACCCAATGAGGTTCCATTTCTCTGTACTGAAAAGGGTCTGAAGGAGTTGTTGAATATCATCCTAGGTAATATGTGTATGGAAAAAAACAGTCTACAGGAGAGAAATTAAAGCCTGTGGTTTCTTAGAAAAGGAGAGATTCTGGGCCTTCCAGTTGTAGATATCACAAGTGGAAAAATGATGATGAATCAGGAAATGCATTTCTCCCTTCCAAGTTGGGGAAGAGCTGGCACATAAATGGAAAGCCTCTGTTAAGAAGCCAATGTGGGTACCTGATCAAGTATGTGGTAGACTAGTTACAGCAGATGAGAAAGTTGAAGGGGAGGAGGAAGACAGACACAGAGGAGGAGCTGAGGGTGCTACAAGCCACTAAGGTCCTGAGTACTGGAGCTTCCCCTGGCATCCAATAAGGAAGTGACATGTCATCCTCAAGTTGAGAGAGAACAGGAGATGGATGCCAAGTGGCAAGCTTAGTAGAATCAGTGGGTAAAATAGTGATGGTGGTCAAGATGATGGTTACCTGTTCTGCCATACTTGTAGTAGATCTAAGGGTTTGATACTTCAACCAATGGGGAGGTTTTGCTAACAGGCAATGACATAAGAAACCTGATTGAGGGATTGCCCAGGATGAGAGATAATGAAAGCCTCTATGGAAAGGACATTAGGATGTCCACACTGAAAAATGTCTACTTGAATTCACAAAGGGTTTACTAGGAACAACTTGGTGGCCAGACAGGTTGGCAGCCTTCTGGAAGTCCTGGAAATGGCACAGAATAGCCACAAGATAAGTGTCAATAATAGAGGATTGCCCATAAAAACTGTAAATTATATATATGATAATAGTGCCAGAAAAAAATCCAAACACAAAAGACAGACACTGAAAGAGCCAGTTCAAAAGCAGACACTATGGTGTGCATTAGAACTCTCAGATGAGAGTACTGACCATGTCCAAAGGGATGGGTTATAATCTATCCCCTTTCACTAAGGGAGGAAGCAGAGCTTCCTCCAGTGTTCCCTGGCTCAAAGAGCAATGTTGCACCTACCTTCTCTTATCTGAGCCCTGAGAAGTCTAGACCAAAACAAGGAAACCAGAAACAGAAATGTGCAAATACAGGATACTAACTACCTCAGGGGGGGAGCTGGCAGTTTTTCTAACACACAATAATATCAAGGGTGTGGTCTAGAGAGTAAGGGGCTATCCCAGATGAGCCCCCAAAATGTTGGGGTTCAGGAAATAACCTCACAGTGACCACTTAGACACCAATTGCAGATACAGTAAAATTTTTATTGAATGATTAATTCAGGCTGGTTGATGAGGGCCAAGTGAGGACTTGGGAACCCAACTGTGAGGCTGGTATGATATTGGGGCAGGATTTTTATATGTAAAACCAGGTTCAAATGTTCAGAGGTAAGGAGGGAAGTTCTATTACATTTTGACTAACTAGACAAAGTATTATCACCTGACCTTTAAGCTGATTGGTGCTAAGTTTAGTAAGTAGGGGTGTGATTAGGAGCTTCCCAGAGTATTGAGATAACAGAGCATGATTAATACAGCCATAGCATTTTGACTTATTAGAATTTTTCAGTGTCAGCTATAATGATTACTTCTGGGAAGAGGATGAACTTGATTTCACCTTATGAGCAAAATGGAGGCTAAATACAAAATGGCTACAGTTATGTTCAAAGGAGCAGATAATATCAGAAGTAAGAACTAATGATTCTTCAGATTTTCTATTTTTTTTACTTTTTATTTTTACAGTCCAGTCATTACCCCTCTCCCAGTCTTCCCTCCCACAGTTCCTTATCCCATTCCTCCTCCCTCTGTCTCCAAGAGGATGTCCTCATCCTTCTACCCCAAACCCTGCCAGGCATCCCCACTTCCTGGGGCCTCAAGTCTCTCAAGGGTTAGGAGCATCTTCTCTCACTGAGGCCAGACCAGGCAGCCATCTGCTATATATGTGTCAAGGGCCTCATACCAGCTAGTGTATGATGCCTGGTTGGTGGCTTAGTGTCTGAGAGCTCTCAGGAATCCAGGTTAATTGAACCTGCTGGTCTACCCATGGGGTCACCCTCCACCTCAGCTTCTCTTGGGCTTATACCCAAAAGATGCCCTACCTACCACCAGGGCATGTGTTCTACTATGTTCATAGTGGCCTTATCTGTGATATCCNGAAGCTGGAAACAACCCAGATGTTCCATAACAGAAGAATGAACACAGAAAATTTGTTTCATTTATGCAATGGAATACTATTCAGCTATTTAAAATGAAGACATTATGAGTTTTGCAGGCAAATGGATGAAACTAGAAAATATCCTGAGTGAGGTAACTCAGACCGAAAAGAACATACATGGTATGTACTCACTAATAAGTATATATTAACCAAAAAAATTACAGAACACACAGGATACAATCAACAGAACTCAGGAAGGTTAACAAGCAGAAGGGCCCAAGTAAGGATGCTTCAATCCCACTTGGGAGAGAGAACAAAGCAATCATGGGAGGCAGAGTGAGGTAGGAACCTGTGTGGGAGAGAGGAGAGGAAGTATAAAAGGGGCACATAAGGGAGGGAACAGGAGAGAAGCCATGAGGGCCAGAGGATTAATGGAAATATTGAATCTTGGTGGGAGGCAGGGGGCTCTCTAAGATGTACCAGAGACCTGGGAGGTGAGAAGCTCTCAGGACTCAAAGGAAGGAACCTTAGATAAGATGCCTAACAGTGGGGAGAAGGAACTTGTAGAGTCCACCTTCAGTAGAAAGACAGTGTGTCACAGAGGAATGGGGTTATCATCCCACAGTCAAATACTCTGACCTAGAATTATACCTGTATAAAAGAAGTGCAGGGGCAAAAAATAGAGAAGAGACAGAGAGAGGAGGTCCAGTGACCGGCCCAAATTGGAATCCATCTCAGGAGGAGACTCCAAGGCCTGACACTATTACTGATGCTATGGTATACTTACAGACAGAAGCCTAGCATGGCTGTCCTCCAAGAGGCCAAACAAACAGCTAACTGAAACAGATGCAGATACTTATACCCAACCAATGAACTGAAGTCAGGAACCCCTCTGTTTGAATAAGGAAAAGGCTGGAAGAACCTCCATGTTATTTCTATGTCCTCCTTTTCACTTCTTATTTTTTCAATTTGGATATTCTCACTCTGTCTTATAATTATTTGAATATGAGTTTTTCTGTCTTGTAGATTTTCTCAAAGAACTGTTTTGTCGACTCTGTACTGTTCTCTTTCTTCCTATTTTATGGATTTCAGCCCTGACTTTGGTTATTTCATCCCATCTACTCCTCTTGAGTGTGTATGAGTCTTTTGTTCTAGGGCATTCAGGTGTGCTAATAAATTGCTAGTTTGAGATCTTCCTAATTCTAGTATCATTTTCTTGAAAATATTTACTTGAAGGTGGAAATCTTCTCCTCCAATCCCTATTATTCTTAGGTTTGGCCTTTTTATAATATCCCAAATTTTTTGAATGTTTTATGTTAGAAACTTTTTATACTTAACATTTTTTGACTATTCCATCAATTTCTTGTATTGCATATTCTATGCCTGAGATTCTTTCTTCCATATAATTTATTTTGTTGGTGATCCTTACATCTGTAGCTCCTGTTCCTTTACCTAGGTTTTCCAACTCCAGAATTTCCTCATTTTGGGTTTTCTTTATTGTTTCTATTTTTGTTTTTTGGTCTTGAACAGTTTCATGCATTTCCTTCATGTGTTTGATTATATATTCCTGTATTTCTTTAAGGGATTTATTTATTTCCTCTTTAATGGCCTATCTTATCTTTATAACATTGGACTTAATGTTGGTTTCTAGTGTTTCAGCTGGGTTGGGATATCCAGGGTTTGCTGGGCTATCTGGGTGGTAGGTTAGCTGACTGACTTCAGTAGGAAGACTGACATAGAGGCAGTTAGGATGAGGGTCCTAAGCCTACAACCACAGTGACACACCTACTCCAACAAGGCCACACCTCCTAAAAGTACCACTCCCTGGGCCAACCATCACAGCATCCTAATAGAAACATGGAAGATAGTGGTGCTAAGAGTAACTTGGACAGTGAGGGCCAGGCTCAAGAAGTTTCAGGGGAGATAAATGTTAGTATATAGCCTAGAAACTATTGTGATAGTAGCTTAGTAAAGAATGTGGCTACTTTCTGCCCATGTTCAAAAAACAAAAAACAAAATCTGCCTTAGGCTAAGTCAAAGGATTTTTAAATAATTGCATTTTCAGACAAGATTTCAGAACAGCCTATTGTGAACTGTATTGTGAAGTTATTAATGGCCATGCTTATGCAGATCTGTAGTGAAAAGAGCAAACTGATCAAGGAAAAATACAAAAGTATAGTTCAAAGACAAGGGGACATAAGAAAATGGAAAGGAGTTAAATCTTGTGTTCAAGAGGATAAAAAATTAAGAAAATCTCTGATGTTAAATGTAATAAAGACCTCAAGTCAAAATTCTACCCAATAAACTTCTAATGTTTGAAAAGGAATTAAAGAAAAGTTTCTTGCTGGGTGTAGTGTGGCACACCTTAATCCAAGCTCTTGCTGTATAAGGTTGACACTAGCCTGGTCTATAGAGTGAGTTTTAGAACACTGAAGCTTTGAAAGTAAGGAAACTATCAAAAACAGAAAGCAAGTGGTGGTATAATGAAGCCAATTAATTTTGAATTGCCTGACCAAGGCCATACTATTTTTGGAGAAAGACTCTATATTTGTGTTCAAAAGGAAGGGAGAAAAGGCTTTAGACTCCTTTTACAATAATATGGATCAGATATGATAGGGGAAGACCCCCCCTATAGATATTAACTACAGACAGAAAAGAAAAATTCAAGAAGACCAAACAGGACAGGTAACATGAATTGCTCATCTTTGCACATGTGAACAGTCCTAAAACTAGCTTTGACATAAAAAATGTCTCTAGCTAAGACTTCAGCTTATGGTGGGAATGCAAGCTTGTACAACCACTCTGGAAATCAGTCTGGTGGTTCCTCAGAAAACTGGACATAGTACTACCAAAAGATCTAGCAATACCTCTTCTAGGTGTATACCCAGAAGATGTTACAACTGGTAATAAGGACACATTCTCCACTATGTTCATAGCTGCCCTATTTATAATAGCCAGAAGCTCGAAAGAACCCAGATGTCCCTCAACAGAGGAATGGATACGGAAAATGTGGTAATTTACACAATGGAGTACTACTCAGCTATTAAAAACAATGAATTTATGAAATTCTTGAGCAAATGGATGTATCTAGAGGATAT
This sequence comes from Mus pahari, assembly GCF_900095145.1. Taxonomy (NCBI): domain Eukaryota; kingdom Metazoa; phylum Chordata; class Mammalia; order Rodentia; family Muridae; genus Mus; species Mus pahari. The sequence continues at coordinate 24,350,917 of NC_034592.1, forward strand.
CTTCATGAGTGAGGTAACCCAATCACAAAAGAGCTCACTTGATATCCACTCACTGATAAGTGGATATTAGACCAAAAACCCAGAATATCCAAGATACAATCTCCAAAACACAAGAAAATCAAGAAGAAGGAAGACCAACACGTGGATACTTCATTCCTCCCTAAAACAGAGAATAAAATACCCATGAAAGAAGTGGCAGAGACGAAGTTTCGAGCTAAGACAAAAGGATGGATCATCCAGAGACTGCCCCACCCAGGGGTCCATCCCATAATCAGCCACCAAGCACAGACATTATTGCTTATGCCAGCAAGATCTTGCTGAAAGGACACTGATATAGCTATCTCTGTGAGGCTATGCCAATGCCTGGCAAATATAGAAGTGGATGCCCACAGTCATCTATAGGATAGAATACAGAGACCCCAGTGGAGGAGCTAGAGATGTTACCCAAGGAATTGAAGGGGTCTGCAACCCTATAGGTGAAATAATAATATGAACTAATCAGTACCCCCAGAGCTCGTGTCTCTAGCTGCATATATAGCAGAAGATGGCCTAGTCAGCCATTGTTGGGAAGAGACGCCCCTTGGTCTTGCAAACTTTATATGCCCCATACAGGGGAACACCAGGGCCAAGAAAAGGGAGTGGGTAGGCAGGGGAGCAGGGTGGGGGGAGGGTATAGGGAACATTCAGGACAGCATTTGAAATGTAAATGAAGAAACTATCTTATAAAACAAGTTTAAAAAGAAGACTTCAGCTTAAATTAGTCAATAAATTGTGTTGGTTACAGAATCCCTAAGATTCATCATGCCATCCTTCACATAGCATGAATGAAAATTTATTACAATTGATTATCGATCAAACTAACTCATAAAAAGACAGTCATCTTCCACATGGTAAAACAAGGAGCAAAATTTCATCCTTAACTGATCTATACACCTTGCACAAACCATACAAAACATTTTAGCTCTTTATAGAACTAAAATTATGGTTGTGAGATTCATATATTACAGAATGAAACACCAAGATACAGTTCTGACAAGATTCATGCTCAGTGATGCTAAGATGAGCTGCTGTTCCATCTCTGTACCTGATTCTGCCTTAACTGATAGTGTTTCCAGATTCTTGTTTTCAGAACAGATTCTGAAATAGCTGCTAATTCCTGATGACCTCAGTTCATCCAGCCTTTCAGACAGATCCAATCAGAACTTCAGTAAAGCCCTAAATGTTCAAAACATACAAAGACTAGAAAACAAATGCTAAAACTAGCTTTCTTAAGTCCAACCAACATGTCCAATCCCTCCTCACCCCTTAAAACATATTTATCACCTTAATTCCACAGAAGGAAGCTATGTTAAGTTGTTCTGAATCCTTGGGTTTGAACGTCTTGTTAGAGACAAAGTTTGGAGCAGAGACTGAAGGAATGGCCATCCAGACTCTGCCCCAACTGGGGATCCATCCTATAAACAACCACCAAATGCAGACACTATTGTAGATGCCAACAAGATTTTGCTGACAGGAGCCTGATATAGCTGTCTCCTGAAAGGCTTTGCCAGTGCCTGGCAAATACAGAAGTCACTGCTCAGAGTCATTCATTGGATGGAGCACAGGGTCCCCAGTGAAGGAGCTACAGAAAGGATGAAGAAGCTGAACGAGGTTGCAGCCCCATAGGAGGAACAACAATATGAACTAACCAGTACCCCCAGAGCTCCCTGGGACTAAACCACCAATCAAAGAAAACACAAGGTGGGGCTCATGTCTCTAGCTGCATAGGTAGCAGAGGATGGACTAGCTATTCATCTATGGGAGGAGAGGCCCTTGGTCTTGTAAAAGTTCTAGGCCCAAAATATGGGGGATTGCCAGGGCCAAGAAGCAGGAGTGGGTGGGTTGGGGAGCAGGGCGAGGGGGTAAGGGATAGGGCATTTTCAAAGAGGAAAATAGGAAAGGGGATAACATTTGAAATGTAAATAAAGAAAATATCAAAGAGAGAGAGAGAGAAAGAGAGAGAGAGAGAGAGAGAGAGAGAGAGAGAGAGAGAGAGAGAGAGAGAGAGAGAGAGAGAGAGAGAGAAACAAAGAAACAAAGAAACGAAACAAAGAAACAAAGAAACAAAGAAAGTAATGAGCACAAAAAAAGAAATTATACGTATGTTGTCACTTTAAAGGATAATTTGGAAAGGTCATGATTTTGGGCAGGGAGGAAATTAAGTAGAGAGTTTAAACTCGAATTTCTATCTTTTCTTTCCTCTTCTCTATCCCTTATTTCTTAGGTAAAAGGAAGAGGGTTGAAAAGAAAAAGGGAGCTAGAGCAATATTATAAGACATTGGATATATGTGGATGGATCATTAAATTTATTCTTAAAATATTTTATAGCCATAATCTTATATTGATAGAAATCTTTATATTTTGAAGTTACATTAGTAGAGAATATATATATTGATAAAGGTTTTTAATTGATACAAAATTTTAACTTAATTTTGTTACTTTTAGATATGCATTGTGCCTATATAACTCGTTTAAGAATACAAGACTTAGATCCAGTCCTTCTAATAGCTGCTATTACAAACAGTTCAGGATGACTAAGTAATACAAATCAAACTCACAGTAATATTAGATTCTGATTTAATAACTATAAAGTGTTTTCAATATTATTCAAATGGTAAATAGCTAAGAGTAGTGAAAGTTTAAAAGTTCATATATACTGTGTCTAAGTAAATAGTCTGCAAATGCATCAGAGATCCACAGAATATGGGACTTAATATCATTTCATTATTTATACATCCTTTGACTAGGAGACATGTCTGCTCCTGACAGTACCCCATACCACTTCAAAGAAGATATTGAGCATCATTACCTCCCTAAGAGGTTGCTCCAATTGTGACAAGCTAGCCACTGAGCAAGACTTACCTTAATTTCATCTACAGAAAAAGTGCTGTCACAAAACAGTCAAATGGATGTATGATAGGCAATTATAAAGCTCTGCCAAGTCAAGGTAAGATAGTCCTTCATAATTCCTGCTTCACTTAAGGTCTATCAGCTTGTTCTGGGCCAGAAGTCTGAAGACAGTTGTTCCAACATTATAAGGACTATCAGAGACTGTCCAGGCATTCATCTGCCTGTACAAATTGTATAAACTTTGGAAGCTATATCTTTGTGCTCTCTACACATTCCAGCAATAATTAATTCCAAGATCTCTGATGGAGTTGAAGACTACTATAGTCTCATAATTAAACTTAGGTTGTTTAGCATTAAAGAAGATGATCTAGATTTGAAAAGATGGTTTTCAGATGGCAATGCAAGTTAAAATCATACATAATTCAGGTATAGAATTGTAAACTATTTAAGTTAGGATAGATGATAGAATATTTTATCTAAATTGCCAAATATAATGAACTGAATGTTACAAGTGTATATCATACCTTACAATTTTCATAATTGTAATATATATATATATATATATATATATATATATATATATATATATATTCACCTGAGTGTCTGCATGTACCTTCTGGGAACCTGCCCCCATTTGGTTCTGATTGGTAAATAAAGATGCCAACATCCAATAGCTGGGGAGGGTGGAGAGAGCCAGGATTTTAGGACCCCCTGATTAGGACCAGGAGGAGAAAGAAGAAGGAGGATATCTATCATGCTGGGAGACTGTGGAGGAAAGAAAAAAATGCCATGCCTGAGAAGAGTAGAGGACAGAGAAGCATAACTGCCATATGAAGGAGCCAGGAGAGTACAGGCCAGAGGGATGCACAACTGGGCACAGGCAAGCTAAGATAGAACATAGAATTAGTAAGCAATCACTCGGGATTGACCACATAGAGGTTAGGCAGTGGCCCAGCTATTGTTCTGCTTAAGACATATTAAAATATAAAGGCTGTGTGTGTCTCTTTCATTTGTGAACCTAAGTCATTGTGGCATGTAGCAAATCCACTTTCCAGATTTTCTTAGTAATTATGTCTAAAAAGGGGCTATATTGCAGCCTCAGCTGAGCAAGAGATCTTGGCAGCTTCAGCCACATGGTTCTGACTTTAGACTCAAGGATATTTTACAAAGACACTCTCTCCAAGACTGTGAAAATCTACTGAGGCCAGGCATGTGTGAGTAGTGTCCCTGCTTGGAGGTTGAGAGAGGCCATTCTGTGAAGCTGAAGGTAAATCCTGTATTCCCTTGGAGACCTCAAGATTTTGGAGTGCCAGAATCATGTGATACCTGTAGAGAAAGGCTACTAACAGGGAATGGAAACAGTATAAAAGAAAGAACTGTGTGATAGTAAGATAAAATGAATTTCACCCATGCCACAGTCCTACCTGTCTCCCAAGATAACTGCTCAAACCAAGGATATAAGTGAGACTCCCACCCCAACTCCATACCAGTTGGAACCCCACTGAGCCCAGCAGACAGGGGATCTGCCCTACCCTGTTGAAGCCCAATCTCCCATTCAGTTTGCCCTTCTACCTGCACTTATAGCAGACTGATGTGTCTTCCTGAATATCCCATAGTCCTGCTTGTCTCCCAGAAGGCCTGATCTAACCTGAGACATACAGATGCACCTGCTTACAAGAAGGCCACCTCTACTGTGGGACACACAGGACAATTAACACTAGAGAAAGTCATATGGTGAAAGGCAAGTACAAAAACATAATAAACAGAAGCCAATACAATTTTGCATCATTATAACAAAGCTCTCCTACTACAGCAAGCCCTGGACACTTCAACATACCTGAAGAGCAAGATTCTGACCTTAAATCCCATCTTAGCCTTTAAAGATGGTATAAATAATTCCCTTAAAGAAATACAGAAAAACACAGTCAAACAGGTGAAGGAAATGAGCAAAATTTTCCAAGATCTAAAAATAGAAATAGAAGCAATAAAGAAAACATACATAGAGGCAATCATGGAGATGGAAAACCTAGAAAAGAGAACAGTAACTATAGATGCAAGTATCACCTGCAGAATACAAGAGACAGAAGAGATAATCTCATGCATAGAGGCTACTATAGAAGGTATTAATATATCAGTCAAAGAAAATTTGAAGTTTGAAAAGTCCCTAACCCAAAACATCAAAGAAATTTGGGATACAATAAAAGACTAAACCTAAGGATAATAGGAATAGATGAGGGTGAAGTTTCACAGTTAACAGAACCAGAAATCATTTTCACCAAAATCATAGACAAAAACTTCCCTAATCTAAAGAGATGGCCATAAACATACAAGAAACCTAAAACACAAAATACATTGGGCCAGAAAAGAAAATCCTCCTGCCACATAGTAATCAAAACCCTAAATGTACAGAACAAAGAAATAATATGATAAGCTGCAAGGGAAAAATGTCAAGTAACATGTAAAAGCAGACCTATCAGAATTACTCCCAAATTCTTAACATAGACTCTAAAACTCAGAAGATCCTGCACAGATGTCTTGCAGACCCTAAGACACCACATAGGCCAACACAAAGTACTATACCCAGCAAGACTCTCAATGGATGTAAAGTACTATACCCAGCAAGACTCTCCATGGATGGAGAAACCAAGATATTGCATGGCAAAACAAATTTAAACAATATCTTTCCAATAATACAGTCCTACAGAGGATACAAGAAGCAAAACTCCAACACAAGGAGGGCAACCACACCAAAGAAACTACTAGAAATTAATCATCCCAAAACAAACCCAAAAAGAGAAAATCACAAACAGACAGACACACACACAGAGAGAGAGAGAGAGAGAGAGAGAGAGAGAGAGAGAGAGAGAGAGAGAGAGAACCAACTCCAACAACAAAATAACAAGAACTAGCAATCATTGGTCATTAATATCTCTCAACATCAGTGGATTCAATTCATAAAACCATACAAGCTAACAGACTGGACATGTAAAGAGTATCCATCATTCTGCTGTACAAAAGAAACATACCTTAGCAACAAAGACACACACTACCTCAGAGTAAAGAGCTTGGAAAAGGTTTATCAAGCAAACAGTCCCAAGAAACAAGCTCAAGTAGTTATGCTAATATGTAATAAAATAGGCTAACAACCGAAAGTAATCAAAAGAGATGGGGAAGGACAGCTTCATACTCATCAAAGGAAAAATCCCCTAAGATGAAGTCTCAATTATGAACATCTGTTCCCTCCCCCAAGCCTTAAGTGGGCTGATTCAGTCCTTGTTTATGCCACAGCTGGCTAGCCCACCTAGGGTGGAGTCTTCAGACCTAGGTAAAGTCTATTGTCCTGGCACACCTGCAGCTTCCTGCAAGGAGCCACTACCTGCTGAGAGGCTGAGCTTGCTTTCCTGATGAGATCCTGACAAAGCAATGAGATCCTGGCAAAGTGGGAGATGGGTCTCCCCCCTTTACATTCAAGACCCTACAATTAAAGAGTGAGCCTTGATCAGAGAACTTTGTCTTGGCTTGTTATTTCTCTAGCTGTCCTTCCCATCCATCCCCAGCTTTCCTTTCAGGAACCCAGGAACCCATGGCCACTGGCAGCTACAAACATCTATGCTCCAAATGCAAGAACTGTTAGCACCAGGACACTCCAAGGCCTGGCCCAACCATGTGACACAAGACCTGCGTTGCCAGGACAACGACCCTCAATCCCACAACTCACCTGGCT
>NC_034592.1:24358863-24387410 GCF_900095145.1 Mus pahari
ACTCAATTCTTCCCTGAGTTAGAAAGGGCAATTTGCAAATTCATCTGGAATAATAAAAACCTAGGATATCAAAAACTATTCTCAACAATAAAAGAAACTCTGGTGGAATCACCATGCCTGATCTAAAACTGTGTTACAGAGCAATAGTGATAAAAACTGCATGGTACTGGTAAAGCAACAGACAGGTACATCAATGTAATAGAATTGAAGACCCATAAATGAATCCACACACCTTTGGTCACTTGATCTTTGAAAGAGAGCTAAAACCATCCAGTGGGAAAATGACAGCATTTTCAACTAATGTTGCTGACACAACTGGCGGTTATCATGTAGAAGAATGAGAATTGATCCATTCTTATATCCTTGTACAAAGCTCAAGTCTAAGTGGATCAAAGACCTCCACATAAAACCAGAGACACTGAAATTCATAGAGGAGAAAGTGGGGGAAAGCCTCGAAGATATGGGCACAGGGAAAAAATTCCTAAATAGAACAGCAATGGTTTGTGCTGTAAAATCAAGAATTGACAAATGGGACCTCATAAAATTGCAAAAATTCTGTAAAGCAAAAGACACTGTCAACCAGACAAAAAGGCCACCAACAGATTGGGAAAGGATTTTTACCAATCCCAAATCTGATAGAGGACTAATATCCAATACATACAAAGAGCTCAAGAAGCTGGACTCCAGAAATTCAAATCACCCCATTAAAAAATGGGGTACACAACTAAAGGAAGAATTCCCAACTGAGGAATCCCAAATGGATGAGAAACACTTGAAACAAATGTTCAACATCCTTAATCATTAGGGAAATGCAAATTAAAACAACCTTGAGATTCCACCTCACACCAGTCAGAATGGCTAAGATCAAAAATTCCAAGGACAGCAGATGCTGGCGAGGTTGTGGAGAAAGAGGAACACTCCTTCATTGCTAGTGGGATTGCAAGTTTGTACAACCACTTTGGAAATCAGTCTGGCGTTTCCTCAGAAAATTGAACATAGTACTACTGGAAGATCCAGCAATACCTCTCCTGGGCATATACCCAGAAGATGTTCCAACTGGTAATAAGGACACATTTTTCACTATGTTAATAGCAGCCTTATTTATAATAGTAGAAGCTGGAAAGAACCCAGATGTCCCTCAACAGAGGAATGGATACAGAAAATGTGGTACATTTACACAATGGAGTACTCTGCAGCTATTAAAATCAATGAATTTATAAAATTCTTAGACAAATGGATGGATCTGGAGGATATCATCCTGAGTGAGGTAACCTAGTCACAAAAGAACACATATTATATGCACTCATTGATAAGTGGATATTAGCTCAGAAGCTCAGAATGTCCAAGATACAATTTGCAAAACACATGAAACTCAAGAAGGAAGGCCAACATGTGGATACTTCATTCCTCCTTAGAATAGGGTACAAAATACCCATAAAAGGAGTTACAGAGACAAAGTTTGGAGCTAAGATGAAAGGATGGACTATCCAGAGACTACCCAACCCGGTGATCCATCCCATCATCAGCCACCAAACCCAGACACTATTGCACACGTCACCAAGATTTGGCTGAAGGGACCCTGATATAGCAGCCTCTTGTGAGGCTATGCCAGTGCCTGGCAAACACAGAAGTAGATGATCACAGTCCGCTATTGGATGGAATTCAGGGCCCCCAATTGAGGATCTAGAGAAAGTACCCAAGGAGTGAAGGGGCCTGCAACCCTATAGGTAGAAAAACAATATGAATTAACCAGTACCCCCAGAGCTCGTGTCTCTAGCTGCATATGGGGCAGAAGATGGCCTAGTTTGCCATCATTGGGAAGAGAGGCCCCCTAGTCTTGCAAACTTTATATGTCCCAATACAGGGGAATGCCAGGGCCAAGAAGTCAGAGTGGGTAGGAAGGGGAGCAGGGGCGGGGAGTATAGGGAACTTTCAGGATAGTATTTGAAATTTAAATAAAGAAAATATCTAATAAAAATGACACTCAAAAATAACATGTAGTATTATTCCTTTAGTATGAAAACTCGAGAACAAATAGGCCTTTGATTTCATACAGCAAGGAGATAAAAAGATGAGATGTAGTAATGAAAGTGCACAGATTTGTGTTTTTAAATTCTAGCAATGTCCTAACAGAGATTGTGGTGATTATGTGAAAATGTGAATATGCTAAGATATTTACTTCTATATCTATATCTATATGATATGTAAATTTTATTTCCTTTTTGTTTGCTTTTTATTCTTTATCTTTACCATCTCCTCCAAGATACAATCTTTCTCACTTCCTTATTTACCACTTCATATTTTTTCTCTCCCTCAGAAAAAAAGGAAAAGAATAACAAAAAGAAAAATAAAACAAAACATGACAATAAAATACAAAATAAAAGAATAAAAGAAATTCAATAAGATAAAGAAATACTAACATAAAACAAAGCAAAATCGTGGATTCTGTTCCAGGCTTGTGACCTGCTCTGGAGTGTGGATGATATGCCCAATCCCATTCTGTTGAAGAAAGATGATTTTTTTCCCTTTCCTCACAGATATCAATTGCAAATAACTTCTCAGATAGGAGTACGACTTTATGTCTACTAACCTTCTTACTGCTGAGATTTTGTCTGATTTTAACTGTGTAGGTCTTGTATGTGCATAATAGGCACTGAGTTCAAATGTGTTCTGTTGTGTCTGGAAGACAATGTTTGCTTAGATTCATCTACCACCACTGGCTCTTACAGTCTGTCCACCTCCTCTTCTGTGTAGGTAAAGGAATCTTATTAAGGGCTAAGTGCTACAAAGTCTCTCACTGTCTGTACCGCGTCTAGCTCTGGATCTCTTTGCTAATTAGCATATACTACATGAAACTTCCTTGATGATGGCTGTGCAATGCTCTTCTCTGAGTCCCAGGCTACTGCGTATAGATCCTATTTCAATAAGGCTTTTGAAAAAAAATGGAATAGTAATTTAATTGTCAAATCATCATTAATATTGTAATATTTCTAACTAAAACTTTCTCCTTCTTTCTATTGTTTTGAAATGTTTTCAAATTAGAACATAATAAATGCAATAATGAAATGAATCTTTCATGAATCTATCATCTATCTACTTATCTATCATCATCTACGTCTATACAATATCTAAAGATGCAATCTTAATGCCAATAAAAATTTTAACAATTATTTTTGGCTTTAAAAATATTTTATTTGTTCTTTGAGCATTTCATATAATTTACTTTGAATATATCTCTCTTCTGACTCCTCTGCTTACAAATCTTCCCACCTCCCTACTGTCCCTACCCAACTTCAATGATATTTCTTTTTTCCTCTTAAACCCAGTTTCTGTTGCCAGGTAGTCTTGGGACTAGACCTTGACCTGGTGTCTGGTCAGGCTTCTATGTGTCACATCATTTGAAAAGATGAGTCTGCCTATGCCAGAAGTTATCAAATGCTAATAGATTACATGTCCACTTTCCCTTCACTAGAATGGGATTTTCTCTGGCTGGAGCTTGTGCATATATGTGCACTGCCACATCTCAATCTCTATTATTTCAAACATAAAAACAATGCTCTGTTGCATCTAGAAAACACTTTCCTAAAATTATTTACTACTTCTGGCTGTTATGGTCTTTCTACACCTCTGCAAACACACCCCACTCTCTGCCACAGACTACCTCCTTTTTGGGGTCTCCTGTCTGAGTGGAACAGGTCTCTGGTTGCAGATGAGCGAGGATTCGGTGAGTGACAACTCTCAGCCTTGAGTGGAGGGGTGTGATGTGAATGTAGTCTTTTGCTCTCTGCACATTGATGAGTTACAGGTCTCTGTGTTAATTGCTCTCTATTACAAGAAGTTTCTCTGATAAGGGTTGAGATGTGTTCTGATCTCAAAGGGGTTGTTTACAGCTCCATACATTGACCTGAAATTTTCATAATTTGTTTGTTTTCTAACTGCTGAATAGTGTTCCATTGTGAAAGTGTACAGCATTTTTGTTATCAGCTCATCAGTTCATAGACCTGTTTACACTAACTGGCTATTGTGAATAAAGTTTTGAATATGGGTGCTCAGGTTTCTCTGGAGTGGTATATAACATCCTTAATTTATTTGGCCAAGAGCACTTTATCTAGATCATATGGTAGGTATGTTTTCAGTACTTTAAGGAACCTCCATGATAACTTCCATATTACCAAATGCCAGGTCAGTTTTTAAATGTTCAGTTTTCTTATAAATATAATGAAAAACATCCGAATTCTACAGCAAACATGGACTCATAAGGGCTCACTGAGACTGAATCAACAATCAGGGAGCCTGCATGGGTCTGAGGCCCTCTGTCTGTTAAAATTGTGTGGTTTGGTGTTTCTATGAGACTCCTAACAGAGGGAGCAAGGGCTGTTTTTGACATCTCTGTCTGCCTTTTAGACCCTTAACTCCTACTAGGGTGCCTCATCCATCCTGAATAAAATGGACCAGGACTAACCTTACTGCAACTTGATATGCCAAGTCTAGTTACTATCCCTGAGTGGCCTGCTCTTTTCTGAAGGGAAAAGGAAAAGGAATAGATAGGAAGGGAGGAAAAGGGAGAGGGCAAAAATGGAGAAGATGGGGGTGGAAGGAAGGAGGGGAAACTGTGGTCAGGGTGTAATATATGTACATCCTAAGAATAAATTAATTTAAAAATGATAAACAAAAAAATGCTGTGAAAAAAATCACCAACAATACCTTGAGGAAGAAGACTTTTTTTGTTTTTTGTTTGTTTGGTTGGTTGGTTGGTTTTTTAGGTCAATTTGAGGAGAAATTTTTTTCTGTAAAATGTCTTACTCTGGACATATCTAATTTTAGCACTACATTTCACCATATATTCATTTATAGTTTATGCATTTTAAAATCATTTTTATTACTTATCTTTTCTTGATTTTAAATTATATTTTTAAAAAATGTTCTCCTCCCATTGATGACTGACTAGGCCATCCTCTGCTACATATGCAGCTAGAGCCATGAGTCCCACCATGTGTTGTTTTCTTTGATTGGTGGTTTAGTCCCAGGGAGCTCTGGGGGCACTGGTTAGTTCATATTGTTGTTCCTCCTATGGGGTTGCAAACCCCTTCAGCTCCTTGGGTACCTTCTCTAGCTCCTTCATTGGGGACCCTGTGTCCCATCCAATGGATGGCTGTGAGCATCACTGGCAGAGCTTCTCAGGAGACAGCTTTATCAGTCTCCTGTCAGTAAGCTCTTGTGGGAATCCACAATAGTGTCTGGGTTTTGTGGTTGTTTATGGGATAGATTCCCGGGTGGGGCAGTCTCTAGATGGTCATTCCTTCAGTCTGTGTTCTGAACTTTGTCTCTGTAACTCCTTCCATGGGTATTTTGTTCCCCATTCTAGGAAGGATCGCTGCATCCACACTTTGGTCTTCCTTCTTGAGTTTCATGTGTTTTGCAAATTGTATCTTGGACATTCTGAGCTTCTGACCTAATATTCACTTATCAGTGAGTGCATATCATATGTGTTCTTTTGTGACTTGGTTACCTCACTTAGGATGATATCCTCCAGATCCATCCATTTGTCTAAGAATTTTATAAATTCATTGTTTTTAATAGTTGCATAGTACTCTGTTGTGTAAATGTACCACATTTTCTGTATTCAATCCTCTGTTGAGGGACATCTGGGTTCTTTCCAGCTTCTAGCTATTATAAATAAGGCTGCTATGAACATAGTGGAGCATGTGTCCTTATTACCAGTTGGAACACCTTCTGGGTATATGCCCAGGAGTGGTTTGCTGGAATTTCTGATAGTACTATGTCCAATTTTCTGAGGAATCACCAAACTGATTTCCAGAGTAGTTGTCCCAGTCAATGAGAGTAGAGGCCCTTAATCCTGTGAAGGTTCTATGTCCCAGTATAGGGGAATGCCAGGGCCAGGAAGTAGGAGTGGGTGAGTTGGGGAGCAGGTTGGGGGAGGGGATAGGGGATTTTCAGAGGAGAAACTAGGAAAGGGGATAACATTTGAAATGTAATAAAGAAAATAGCTAATAATTTTTTTAAAGTTCATACAAGACTCCAATGTATCCTATTATAATCATATCCCTTATGCTTCTCCAACACATCTCCCTCTCTGCATGCTTTTATCGTGTTTTTTTTTAATATAGTCCATTGAGTCTAATTAATGCTGATTTTATATACATGGCTACAAGAACTTCCTATGAGGAGGATGTTTGATTAAAGGAACATTTAATTTTTAGAAGATAACTTACAGTGCCTTTTATTTTGTTGAGTTAGTAAGAGACATGATATCTGATTGCATCACTTTTCTGATGAAGTTAGGACTGTTTGTATGCATGCAGGTGGGTTTATTAGAAGAGAAATCAAAGGCCACTAACAGGTGTGGGCAGGATGTGGCAGGCTGAAGAAATAGTCTGTCTTTACAGTTTCCCATTTATATCATCCCTGGTGAAGGGAAAGACTTTAATATTTCACCTGGCCATAATTGGGGCCTCTTGGGATTAATAGTGTCCCACAGTGAGTATGTGCATGTGAGCCTGCTTCCTTGCATTGAGCTGCCTGTGGAAAGGTTTTTATGTAAATTGCTTTTTTAAGAGAGTATTTAATGGGCAAATGGAAACACTGTATTGTCTAGATTTCTACTCAGCATGTGATGTTAGGCATAGAGAAAAAAATAATTTTATGCTATACCTTTTGTAAAGTAAATACAGAGGAGACAAGAAATAATAAATTATATTCATTTTATAGAAAAATAACATCTATACCAAGAAGACAAAAAAGAATAAAGCAAAAAGATCTAGAATCAAGAGAAGATATGTTGATTAGAAAAAATACAGTGTTTGAGTGAAAATGAATGCTGATCTGCAGTACATGCTGATCTGCAGTAAATGGTGATCTTTGCTATACAGTCATGGAATAAATAAAATTAAAGGAAGATGAATAGACACATTCCATGGCTCTTTGATCCCAGAGATTTGAGAGACTTTAATTCATTCTCTGAGTATTTGGAAGATCTATTTTTTAGGACAGTAAAAAAAGATAGAAAGAATTTGGTTATGCATATCAGAATCAGCTTTTGTGATTCACTAACAAAAAAGGGTAAGTAGACTATAAATCAAATTCAGATCGATAAAAAAGCAAGAGATCTTTATTTATATAGTAGCAATGCAGTAAAGAGATGCATTATGCCCTTTAGTCAAAGTGGAAAGAAGGATAAGAAAAGTTAACACAAGACCATTTTCTCCTTCACAGCCCGAGTTATTTTCAAAGCACCAGCTACGAACAGGGAACCAGATGCTATGTGTCTGTTTTCAGAGACTGTTTTTCTCTTCTTCAAGATTCATGTAATTGTTTGACTTAAGAGACTCTAGTGTTCTTTATATGGATTTCATTATAACTCTCATCAGCATCCTTCTTTTCTCATCTCTTCTCTCTTCTTCTCTTCCTCACCAGCCCACTCCAGCATCCTGGGATTGTATCCACAGAGCTCAGGATCTTAGAACAATGTTAAAACGGAAAAAATAGAAACAGTACAGGGAAGAATCCTTGATATCAAGCAATAAAAGTATCACTATTGCATGTTACTACTATTGACCATGAGAGGTAGACTGTCATTATGCTTTTAGGGTATAGTTTAGCTTGCTTGAAAGAAATTGAACTTATTGTTAGCATGATCTTATTTTAATTAGTGTTATATAGTACCTTATTTTATATGGTAGTAACCTAGGTCTTAAAGACCATGGCTATTCACCCTATCTTCATTAAGGAAGGTAGTTCCTATTTCTCCATTCTTGTCCTCTTTTCTATGTTCATCTCCACCTCCATTATTGTATCTGTGCTCTTCTTCCTTGAAAAAGTAATCATGATACAACTATCTGAGATACATCCACTGGTATAGAAAGATACTGGAATAAGTGACAACAAAATAATAAACACTGGGAAAATGTAAGGTTTAAAAAAATTATAGCTTCTGATTTATAGGTATGTAGTGTTAACTAAAGATAGTCTAAAGCAGTGGTTCTTAATCTGGGAGTCATGATCCCTTTGAGGGAATATCAAATAACCCTTTTACAGGGGGTCTTCTAACCATTGAATGACACAGATACTTACATTACAATTCATAACAATAGTAAAATTATAGTCATAGGGTATCAACCAAAATAATTTTATGTATGTGGAGAGGGGTCAACACAACATAAGCAATTGTATTAAAGGGTCAGAATTTGAGAACCAGTGGTCTAAAGAGTCTAACTGGGCTGATTGAGGGGAAACAGATATCTAGACAAGTAATTCCCCATCAGGGAATTTGACAAGTACTGAAGACAAGTGTAGCTCTGTAAAGGGACACTGTGTGTGATATGAGGCAATGCAAGCATCCACTAGCTATCTGAACATTTACAAGGCAAGACATTTTAAAGCGTTGGGATATACACACCTGACTGATGGACTTAAAAATCTTATTCTGTGTGTCACTAACTTTCAGATCAGAGACAGACTCTGACTCTGGCCCTGATATATTGTACTTACCTTGTGCTTTAGTTATTCTGCATCAAATAAGGGGAAATGTGTAACAATAAGTGGCAAAAAAGGGAAATCACTAGCAAATGTGACATTTAAGTGGAATTTTAAGAGATGAAGACAGTAGGGTTAATTATATGTTCTTCTAGTTATATCAATTCTACCATTATTTTTTAGCCATATCAAAGTATATTAGTTCAACAAATGTTTTTATTTGTACAGAAGCATAGAAAATCATCACACTAGTGTTTACTTTTAGTTCTACTTATGGTGAAAACCTGACTTATAAAAAGGTTTGAGAGCCCTATGTGCTGGAGATTCTGCTTTCATGAAAAGATAGCTATTAATGAGGTTAGAGGTTAAGGGATTTTTGGAGAGGAAACTAGGAAAGAGGATAGCATTTGAAATGTAAATAAAGAAAATATCTAATTAAAAAAAAAGAAATATTACAGGTACTTCTAACTTTCAACCTTGGTTAGTTTTGTTGTCTTGATGGAACACTATGACCAAAAGAACAAAAGAACAAAGTAAGTTCCTTAATGATGAAGGTTAGGGGCAGAATCCTGCTCCAATGACTAATTCACTTAAGATGAAGAATATGAGATGTGCTTGAGCCTTGCTATTGTTCTCTTTTCCAACTGTGATCATTCGTCTTTACAGGTGACTTAAACCGTGATTTATGGCCACTAAAAACAAGACAGAAGTGACTGAATTTGTGTTGTTGGGATTGTCCAGTAGGCCAGAGATGCAGCCAGTTATTTTTGGAGTTGTCCTTATCATGTACCTGATGGCAGTTTTGGGCAATACCCTACTAGTCCTTGTTGCTTGCTCAGACCCCAGGCTTCAGACCCCCATGTACTTCCTTCTCAGCCAGCTTTCCTTGATTGACATATCTTTAACAACCATCACTGTTCCTCAGATGCTAGTGCACACACTATCTGTAAATCGGAACATATCCTATAATCGTTGCATGACACAACTATTTTTCTTTATGGCAGTGGGTAGCATGGAAGTCTACTTGCTTGGTGCAATGGCATATGACCGCTATGTTGCCATCTGTGACCCTTTAAGATACTCTGCCATTGTCAGCCACAGCCTCTGTCTTCGAATAACATTGACCTCATGGGTGGTGGTCAGCCTTAACAGCCTCCTGTACAGTGTGTTGGTCACTCGTTTAACCTTCTGTGGCAACAAGGTCACCCACTTCTTCTGTGACATCACTCCTCTGCTGAAGCTGTCTTGTACTCGACCAGTGGTTAATGAAATGTTAATCTTCACTGAGGGTGTAGCTGTTGTGGGTAGTCCCTTCTTTTTCATTTGGGGTTCTTATGTTCGAATAGGTATTGCCATAGCCCACATGCACTCCTTTGCTGCCCTGAAGAAAGCTCTGTCTACCTGTAGCTCCCACATTCTGGTTGTNCTNNTCCTNTTTGGCTCTTTGGCTAGAATGTACCTTAAGCCATCATCCAGCTATGACTTAGACCAGGATCGCCAGGTTGCCATTTTCTACACGCTCATCTCCCCTATGTTAAATCCACTAATATACAGCCTTAGAAACCAAGATGTTAAAGGAGCACTATGGAGGATTTTTAGGAAACTCCATACTTCAGACTGGCTCTCAGACAAACAAAGAATGAGAAACAAATTCATTGGAACAAAGGGTTAATTTGAAACTATTTCAAAGAGCTGAGGTATACTTTTAATAAAGATTATGAATCATAACTCTATATAACAATCCTTGCTGTCAGCTCTCTCATGGTTGGAATAGGAACAAAATTACTTCATAAATAAATTATTCTGTCCCCTTTTCTCATTGAAATTGTCAGGACATTATAAGATCACTAAACCTAAATGCCTTTTGTGTCTAGCATATGAATTAGGTAATAAGCAATGTCATAGCATGGCAGGTCGGATTACAGATATTTGATCATTTTATTGACATCATATTCTGCCTGATAGACACAAGTCAATGTGACTTTCAAACTATTATTCATAATAATGAATTTTTAAAAACACCAAAATTAAACCTCTCTAAAATTATATATATATTCATTCCAATTTCAATAATCTCTTAACTCCTAAGAATAATTTCTACACTTATTGTGCCTGAATTGTTCCATTTTTATCTTTCAGTTGTACCATCCAATGAGTCACTAACAGAGATTGAATAACTAGCCTCACCATAGCTCCAATACTAAGGAGTGGTCAGGTTTGCGTTTTATGGCCAGTAAAACTTGCCATAAAGAAAAAGAAAAAAATCTAATTGGTGCTGGCTGAAAGTTCAGAGGTTTAGTCTGTTATTGTCATAGATGGAAGCATGGTAACATGAAGGCATATGTGGTACTGAAGAGGAAGCTGAGAGTTTACATCTGGATCCATACGCAGCAGGAAATGAAAGTGACACACTGACAAGGCCTCAACTTCTGAGGCTGCAATGCCTTCCCCCTAGTCACACCCCTCCTCCAATAAAGGCACAACTATTCCAAGATCATACCTCCTAATAAGGCCTTTCTTATGGTCCTATGAGGGTTATTTTTACTCAAACCATCACATTTCCTGCCCCCCATAGGCTTGTAGCCATATCATAATGCAAAATACATTTAGTCCAACTTCAATAGTCCTCATAGTCTAGAACAGATTCAAACTTGTTTTAAAGTTCAAAGTGTCTTCTAAGATTCACCTATAGGGATCTCTCTTAACTATAACCACTGTAAAATCAAAATGGAAAAAGCAGATCACATAATTCCAACATATAATGGCACAGGATATATATTACCATTCCAAAAGGGAGGAAAGGGAACACAGTAAAGAAATACTAGACCAAAGGAAGACCAAAAACCAGCAGGGCAAACTCCAAATTCTGAAGCTCCATGTCTGATGTCAAAATGCACTTCATATCTCCAAACTCCATTCATTTTAATTTCCTTTTGTTTTTTTATTAAGTATTTTATTTATTTACATCCCAAATGCTGTCCCCCAAATCCAACATCCCAGAATTCTTCTACCCATTTCACCTCCCCTTTGCCTCTGAGAGGATGCTCCCCTTCCTGCATCCTCCTTCCCTAGGGAATCAAGTCTCTACAGGATTAAGTGCATCCTCTCCCACTGAGGCCAGACATAACAGCCCTCTGCTACATATGTTCTGAGGGTCTTAGATCAATCCATGTACGATCTTTGTTGGTAGCTCAGCCTCTGGGAGCTCCCAGGGGTCAGGGTTAGCTGGCACTCTTGGTCTTCCTATGTAATTGCCATCCCCTTCAGATCCTTCAGTTCTGCCTTCCACTAATTCTTCCATAGTGGTCCCCAACCACATTTGAGGGCTTGGCTGTAGGCATCTGCATCTGTCTCAATCAGCTGCTGGGTAGATCCTCTCAAAAGACAGGAATACTAGGCTCCTGTTTGCAATCAGTGAAAGTGTCATGGATTGCCCATGGGATAGATCCCAAGTTGGGCAGGTCACTGGTCGGCTATTCCTTCAGTATCTGCTCCATCTTTGTCCCTGAATTTCTCTTAGACAAGAGCAATTGGGGATCACAAGTTTTGGAAGGACGTTGGTGTCCCCATCCCTCCACTGGGGAGCCTGTCTGACTACTGTAGGTGGTCTCTTCAGGTTTCACATCCCACTGTTGGACATTTTGCCTAAGGTCACCCACGTTAAGTCATGAGATCCTCCCTCATCTCAAGTCTCTAGGACTTCCTAGATGTTCCCCTCACTAGTCAACCCTAGTAGCTACATTTTCCCATTCATTATCTTGGCTATCTGAGCCTCTCCTGTCTCTTCCCATACCTGATCCTGCTTCCTATTACCCTCCCCTTCTCATCTCCCACCCAAGACCCTCCTTCTGCCTCCCATGACTATTTTGTTTCTGCTTCTTAGTAGGATTGAAGCATCCTTATTTAGGCCTTCCTTCTTGTTTAACTCCTTATAGTTAGTGGGTTATATCATGGGCATTCTATACTTTTTGACTAATATCCACTTATAGGTGAACACATACAACGCATGTCCCTTTGAGTCTGTGTTACCTAACTCAGGATATTTCCTAGTTCCATTCATTTGCCCACAAAATTCATGATATACTTATTTTTAATAGCTGAATACTATTCTGTTGTGTAAATGAACCAAAATTTCTGTATCCACTCTTTGGCTAATGGATATTTAGATTGCTTCCAGTTTCTGGCTAATAATAATAATAATAATTTATTATTATTATTATTATTATTATTATTATTATTATTATTATTATTATTATGCACTTAATGGAACACGTGTCCTTGTGATGTGGTAGAGCATCTTTGAAATGGTATAGCTGGGACTTCAGGTAGAATTATTTCCAGTTTTCTGAGAAAACACCAGATTGATTTCCAAAATGGTTGTACAAGTTTGAAAGCCCACTAGCAATGGAAGAGTTTTCCCTTTCCCACCAGCATTTGCTAGATATATACCATCTATCAGATGTAGGGTTAGTGAAGATCTTTTCTCAATATGTAGGCTGCCATTTTGTCCTATTGACAATGTCCTTTGCCTTACAAAAGCTTTTTAATGTAAAGAGGTCCCACTTATCAATTGTAGATCTTACAGGCTGAGCTATTCGTGTTCTGTTCAGGAAATTTTCTCTGGTGTCAATACACTCAGGGTTATTTCCCACTTTCACTTCTATTAAAATCAGTATATTAGGTTGCAGTTCTTGATCCACTTTGACTTGAGTTTTTGTGCAGGGTGATATATACGGATCAACTTGCCTACATGAAGATTGTTAGACCATGATCATTTGTTTAAAATTCTTTCTCTTTTCCACTGTATAGATTTGGCTACTTTATCAAAAAACAAATATCCATAGGTATGTGGGCTTATTTCTGGGTCTTCATTTCTATTCTATTGATCATCTACTTATCTGTTTCTGTACCAATGCCATACAGTTTTTATCACTATTGTTCTGTTGTTCAGATTGGGATCAGGGACAGTGATTCTTTCAGAAACTCTTTTATTGTTCAAAATTGTTTTGACTATGCTAGATATTTTGTTTTTCCATATTAAATTGAGAATTGTGGTTTTAATATCTGTAAAAATTGTGTTGGAATATTGATGGTAACTGCTTTAACTCTGTAGATTGCCTTTGGTAAGATGGATATTTTCACTCTCTTAATTCTATCTATCCATGAATATGAGAGATCTTTCCATCTTCTGAGGTCGTCTTTGATTTCTTTCTTCAGGATCTTGATATTCTTGTCACACGGTTCTTTAACTTGCTTGGTTATAGTTAAACCAATATATTTTTATATTATTTGTGATGATTGTGAGGAGTATTGTTTCTTTATTTCTTTTCAGCCCATTTATCATTGTATAAAGGAGAGCTACTGATTGATTTCTTTGGGTTAATTTTACATCCA
Source organism: Mus pahari (assembly GCF_900095145.1). Lineage (NCBI taxonomy): Eukaryota > Metazoa > Chordata > Mammalia > Rodentia > Muridae > Mus > Mus pahari. The sequence goes on from NC_034592.1 coordinate 24,372,751, forward strand.
GCCACTTTGCTAAAGTTGTATATCTGCTGTAGGAATTCTTTGGTGAAATTTTCTCTTTAGTGAAATAGTTTGCAGTGTATTAGTATTAGCTCTTCTTTGAAAGTCTGGTACAATTCTAAGTTAAAACCATCTGGTCCTGGGCTTTTGTGGGGATGGTAGACTTTTAATGAGAATTTCCATTTTCCTTAGAACTTACAGGTCTACTCAAATTATTTATCCAATCTTCATTTAACTTTGGTAAGTGGTGTTTATCAAGAAAAGAATCCATTTCATTGAGATTTTCCAATTTAATGACATAAGGTTTCTGAAGAACTAATGATTCTTTAGATTTTCTCGGTTGTTATGTCCTCTCTTTTAATTTCTGATTTTGTTAATTTTTATATTATCTTTCTCCATGTTTTAGTTAGTTTAGCTAAGGATTTATCTATCTTGTTGATTTTCTCAACAAAAAAAACCCCTTGGTTTTATTGATTCTTTTGTACTGTTCTCTTTGTACCTAATGTATTGATTTCAGTCCTGAGTTTAATTATATCCTGCTATCTACTCCTCTTTGGTGTATATGCTTCTTTTTGTTCTAAAGTTTTCAGATGTGCTATTAAGTTGTTAGTTTAAAAAATCTCTCTGATTTCAATATAAAGGCACTTATTGCTATGATCTTTCCTCTTAGAACTGCTTTCATTGTGTTTAGGTATGTTCTGTCTCCATTCTCATGGACTTCTACAAAGTCTTTATTTCTTTCCTGACCCAGTGGTCATTAAGTAGAGAGCTGTTTAGTTTACAGGAGTTTGTAGGCTTTCTGTTCTTTCTGTTGTTGTTGAAGTCCAGCTTTAATCCATAGTGGTCTAACATGCACATGGTTATTTCAATTCTCTTGTATCAGTTGAAACTATACCATATTACTTGTTTGGGTCCCTGTGGAACAATGTTCCACCCTCTTCTTGGACTGACTTAATCCACCTCTTCAATGGTGGGGCCTGAAGAATCACCACCAGATGGGGGAGCTCCTCCACCAGGGAAGCTACAAGGCATTCCTCCAGGCACACCATCAGCACACTGGTACAGCTTGGTAATGATAGCATTGCAGACTTCCAGTTCTTTCTTCTGATGCTCAAATTCTTCCTTCTTTGTAGTCTGGTTCTTATCCAGCCAGTTGATGATTTCATTGCACTTGTTTGAAGAATCTTCTGTTTGAACCAAAGAAAACACATGGTGGGTGGGACTCATGGCTCTAACTGCGTATGTAGCAGAGGATCGCATAGTCAGTCATCAATGGGAGGAGAAGCCCTTGGTCTTGTGAAGGTTATATGCCCCAGTATAGGGGACTGCAAGGGCCAGGAAGAGGGAGTGGGTGGGTTCAGGGCAAGGGGGAAAGGGGGGTTTCAGAGGGGAAACTAGGAAAGAGGATTACATTTGAAATGTAAATAAAGAAACTATCTAATAAAAAATAGAATCTTCTGCTTGTCCTCATAATTGACATTGCCTTGAAGTTTCTCATCTTCAAATGTTGCTTTCATGTTGAAAGCATAAAACTCCCAACAGTTTGTGGAAGAGACCTTATCTCTCTGCTTCTCATCCTCAGCTTTGTACTTCTCAGTGTACTTTGTGGACTCAATATCCTCCTTAAACAAGCACCCTTGTCATTGGTGATGATGATCTTGTTCTCTTTCTTGTGGATTTATTTACAGCAGAAAATTGAGGATGGCATTGGCATCAATGTCAAAAGTAACCTCAATCTGAGGAACCACATGGAGTGCTGGAGGTATGCCTGTGAGCTCAAACTTTCCAAGCAGGTTGTTGTTCTTAGTCATAGTCCTTTCACCTTCATACACCTAAATGAGTACACCTGGCTTATTGTCAGACTAGGTGGTGAAAGTCTGTGTCCACTTGGTAAGAATGGTGGTATTGTGCTTGATGAGGACAGTCATGACTCACCAGCAGTTTCAATACCAAGGAAAAGAGGAGTGACATCCAAGAGCAGCGAACCCTGAACATTCTCAGACTTGTCTCCTGATAAAATGACTGCCTGGACAGCTACACCATAAGCAACAGCTTCATCAGGGTTAATGCTCTTATTCAGTTCTTTACCATTGAAGAAGTCTTGCAGAAATTTCTGAGTCTTAGAGATTCTGGTAGAACCACCCACCAAGACAATATAATGGATCTGTGACTTGTCTAGTTTGGCATCTTGAAGGACCTTCATTACAGGGTTGAGTGTGCCACAGAACATGTCAGCATTCAGTTCTTCAAATTTAGCCCAGGAAATGGAGGTATAGAATTCAGTTCCCTCATAGAGAGAATAAATCTCAATACTGGCCTGGGTGCTGGAGGAAAGGGTGAATTGGCCCACTCACAGGCAGTGCAGAGGCGCCTGACAGCTCTCTAGTTCTCACTGATGTCCTTGTGCTTCCCCTTAAATTTAGCAATGAAATGGTTTAACATTCAGTTGTCAAAGTCTTCTTCACCCAAGTGGGTGTCTCCAGCTATTGATTTGACTTCAAAAATTCCAGCCTCAGTAGCGAGGATTGACCCATCAAAAGTGCCACCTCCCAAGTCAAAAATCAGCACATTCCTTTCTAAGCCATAAGCAATAGCAGCAGCAGCAGTTGGTTCATTGATAATTTGAAGTTCATTGAGGCCAGCAACAGTTCTAGCATCTTTTGTTGCCTGGCTCTGAGAGTCATTAAAATAGGCTGGCACTGTGACCACAGCATTGTTCACAGTCTTTCCAAGGTAAGCTTCTGCAATTTCCTTCATCTTTGTCAGAACCATTGAGGACACTTCCTCTAGTTAGAAAACTTTTGTCTCCCCTTTGCACTCAACTTGGACCTTGGGCCTGCCTGCATCATTCAGCACCATGAAGGACCAGTGCTTCATATCAGACTGAACAACAGCATCATCAAACCTATGTCTGATCAGACATTTGGCATCAAAAACTGTGTTCATGAGGTTCATTGCAACTTGATTCTTGCCCAATTAATTGTTCTGTGTCAGTGAAAGCAGCATAGCACTCTGGGGTGCAGTTACCCTGGTCACTGGCAATTATTTCCACCTTTCCATGCTGGAAGACACCCACACAGGAGCAGGTGGTGCCAAGATCAATGCCATACGCAGGTTCCTTAGACATGGTTGCTTGTGTGGAGGCCTGGCTGTACTGACAACGAGACCACAGATATGTCAAAGAGCTGCCTCTGCATTCAGTAAGACCTAAGGTCACTTTCTTGTGCTTCAGCTATGCTGGGATATGCAGGGCTTGCTCTAGTAAGGGCTCTGGTGGTGTCATATTACCCTGACTGTTGTTGGTTTTGTTTTTACACTGACCTTTAAGCCATCTGGGTTTTGCAGTTATTATAGATTTAGATGCTGATTTCTGGATGTATCTTTATTGGATGGAATTTTGGATGTTTTTCCCTTTGGTTTCTGTTTCCTTTGACTAGTGGCCTGAGTGGCCTGAAGTTCCAGTGACTAGCTAGTCTTCAGATCCAGAAGGGTATCTCCCCTGGGCTTGTTGTGCCTCTGAGGCTTCTGGAGATTTGGGTGCTAACCTTGCCTCTGGGATCCCTAGTACTAGCATGGCCTGGAGTCCTTCATGCCAGTAGGCCACCAGGGAAACAGGCTAGATGTGGGCTGGAAATAGAGTCCAGGTGTTGTGTTTTAGGAGAATATGGTGGAAAAGGGTGTAGAGTCTTAAATATTTTTTTTCTCATGCTGGCAGTAACTGAGTAAAGCAGGCAGAATTGTAGGGCAGAAGATGGAGCATAGGGTATGGGGTACAATTTACCTCTCTTTAGGGGTGATTTCATGAGTATTAGTGGGCACTGTCATGAAAAGGGGAGGGGCTTACCTGGTATCTCTAGTACCAACAGGCCTTCAGGAAAGCAGCAGAGTGTGGGGCAGGGCATGGCATGAGGTACAGTTTACTGCTGTTGCCCTGTTTGTTTTCTAATAAGAGACAGAAAGGGAGTGGATCTCCCTTTGAGTAAGAAGAGAGGTGGAGAGTCAATGGGAGGAGTAGGTGGAAGGGAAATTTTATGAGAGAAAATTGATTTCAATAAAAGGAAAAGACAAAAATAATGATAAATTGACTTCTTTCCCTATTTATATCCTTTCACTTTCTTTCTCTTATCTTACCGTTTTGGTTATTGATCTTAGTAGGAACTCTGAGTTTGTCTCCATTTCATGTGAAATTGGCTACAGATTTGCCATACATAGCTTTTACTATGTTGAAACAATCTCCTGCCACCCCTACCCTTTCCATGACTGTCTTCCTAAGGAAAAGGTGGAGTTTGGTGAAGATTTTTCTGAGTTTAATGAGATGATCATATAATTTCAGCATTTGAGTCTATTTATGTGAAGGATGACATATATTGATTTACATACAATGATCCATCCATGTGTTTCAGGAATGAAATGAACTTGGTTGCAATGATGAATTCTCACTCATTTATTTGAAATACTTTTTGATAATTTTATACATGGGTGCTATATTTACGTCATTTTCTCATCTCTCTCTTCCTCCCCCCAACTAGTCTTGTTTCTTCTACTACCTGTCAAATTCATGACCTTTCTCTTACTCAGTTATTATAGTTAAATATATTTATTTACACACACACACACACACACACACACTCACATTCACATCCCTAATTGAGTCCATTTAGTGTTGCTTATATGCAATATATCCTGCTCCATATATGTTAAGGTTTATTGTTAAGTTTTCCTGTCATGTCTAGAAGATAATATCTTCTGGTCCTCTGACCCTTACAATCTTTTCACCTCCTCTTCTGTGATTCTCCCTGAACATAAGGTGTAGAAATTCTGTTGTAGATGTATTGGTTGGGACTGAGTAGGCAATAGTCACATGTTCTCTGCATGTATACATTAAGGCTTTCTGATATCAGTGACCTATACTAAGCTCTATAGAACACTTAATGGATGAAAATGGAAAAATTAGTTCACTATAAGCATTTAATGTATTACATTATAATGAGAGGACAGTTTCTAAAAATGATAATGTGAAAATATTCAGAAACTGTTCCCTATTCCATAATTTATACAAAATCCACTTGTGTGAATAACAGATTTATAATTCACATCAGTTTCTCTCTGAAGATAATATTTTTAAAAAATCTCTAAAACAATGGCAGTTCTTTACACCACACTGATTTGATATCAGTTAACTTACGTTTCTCTATGTTACAGGGTTCACAAGTAAAAGGAGATGTTTGGGTTTAGTGATTTTAAAGAATATTCTTAGTTTCACTGAGATGAGATTGATTTACCATGAGTCAAAAGAGTCCAGAACTATTGATTCGTTAACTCACTCATTCCTAATCCAACCAAGGGAGTGCTGAGAGCAAAAACTATTCCATAGGAATATGATTCATAGACATTATGAAGAGACCACTTCACCTATCTGCAGTGTTTTCAGACTAAACCTTGCTTCTCAAGAGATTCGCTGGCATGTGTTGTGGGAAATCCAAACTGGAAGCTGCCTGAGATACAGTTTCCTAAAAAGCCTCCATAGAGCTCCTTTAACTTCCTGGTTCCTGAGGCTATAGATTAGTGGATTTAACATGGGAGAAATGAGCGTGTAAAAGATGGCAACCTGGCGATCTTGTTCTAGATTGTAGCTGGATGATGGCTTGAGGTACATGTGAACCAAAGAACCAAAAAGAAACATCACAACAAGAACATGAGAGCTACAAGTGGACATAGCTTTCTGCAGGGCAGCAACTGAGTGCATGTGGGCTATAGCAATACCTATGCGAACATAGGAGCCAAAAATAAAGAAAAAGGGGCTTACCACCACAGCTACACCCTCAGTAAAGATTAACATTTCATTGACCACTGGTCGAGTACAGGAGAGCTTCAGTAGAGGAGTGATGTCACAGAAGAAGTGGGTGACCTTGTTGCCACAGAAGGTTAAACGAGTGACCAACACACTGTACAGGAGACTGTTAAGGCTGACCACCACCCACGAGGTCAATGTTATTCGAAGACAGAGGCTATGGCTGACAATGGCAGAGTATCTTAAAGGGTCACAGATGGCAACATAGCGGTCATATGCCATTGCACCAAGCAAGTGAACTTCCATACTACCCACTGTCATAAAGGAAAAGAGCTGTGTCATGCAGCAGTTATAGGAAATGGTTCTGTTTACAGAAAGTGTGTGCACCAGCATCTGGGGAACAATGATGGTTGTTAGACATATGTCAATCAAGGAAACCTGGCTGAGAAGGAAGTACATGGGGGTCTGAAGCTTGGGGTCTGAGCAAGCAACAATCACTAGTAGGGCATTGCCCAAAACTGCCATCAGGTACATGATAAGGACAACTCCAAAAATAACTGGCTGCATCTCTGGCTGGCTGGACAGTCCCAGCAACACAAATTCAGTCACTTCTGTCCTGTTTTTAGTAGCCATAAATCGTGCCCTACATCACCTGTAAAAAGGGAAGAAGATCAGAGCTGGGAAAGAAGGAGAATGATGTCAAAGCCCAGCCACATCACAGGTATCTACATCCCAGATTGGGTAACTGGGGAACTTGTGAAACCTGTGCTTTTTAATTAAAAATCTTTATAAACATTTTTTTTAAAAACCAAAATGTTAAGCAACTCTCTGGAGTGAAGATATCCTTCTAACTTTAAGCATCAAGAAACTCAGCTTTGTTCTGATAACTGTGTTGCATAAAATCAACTAACCTTACTCAGGATGGGAACAGATGTGAGATAAGCTCAGAGTTTTTAGTGGCTATTTTCCTCACAGAATTTGATTCTCACATCTTTTTAAATCAAAATTCAGTATAAATGGGTCAAGAGGTATACCAACCTTTGCATGGTGCTGTACAAATAGAGACATTTTGATAATGTAATAGATTTATAACTATTTAGTCTTAGCTTCTCAGTGGTCTGTACTTTTATGACTCTGATCAATATGTTGCCATCTTATACATACACACTTGACATTTGTGTTTAATAAAATTAAGATCTCTTTTAGCCTTTTTTAAAAAGTTAAAAATTATCTTTTTAGAATATTTCACTCTTCCCCTTTCCTCAATTTTAATAATAATTTTAGCTATCTGATTTTTATCTGTTTTATTCATAAAACTTGAAATAATGTAACAATGGTAGCAGACATTCTCAGACTTTTAATGTCAAGAATATTTTCATGTTACAAGAATTAGTACCTGACAGTTAAAACTATAACTTTTTATTTCTTGTTTAAAATCAGTTTTAATAAGCTTTGTCTAGTCAGCCTTCCCATTCCTTTTCAAAGTTTCTTCCTGGTATTATTTTAGAATGTTTATCCTATGTATCTCTGAATTCTATAACATTGCTTCATGTAGTAGTATTCCTGTGATGAGTCAATATGAGAATGTTTTAATCTAAAATTAAATCTAAATTTAATCTTCAATTCTGAGAAAGTTTCTCATTAAAATGTTTCTTAATTTTCTCCTTATTATGTGTTTGAAAACCCTTGGCAATTAGGTATTATGCTTCTTTGACTTATATTTCTGTCTCAATTTTTTTTTCAGATGTGCCTTGGATTATATTCCTAAAATTAACACTTATTTTGTTCTTGAAATCCTATTCTTTTTCTCATGAGCTCATTGTTCCATTTCTTCCTTTATTGTTCCACACTATTTTAGTATGAGAACAGTTCTAGAAGTACACATTTTTAAGTTTTAAATTTTATTTAAGTATTTTTATTAGTGAGCACAGTTTTAGTTTCATTATGGTCTCAGCTATATATCCAAAAGATTCTGAATCTTACCACAGAGGTTCCTTTATGTCCATTCTTCTTGCTGCTCTATTCACAATAGCAAATATATGGAAACAGTCTAAATATCCATAAAAATTGAAGGTTAGTAAAAATGTTATCTGCATTCACAATTGAATTTTATTTAGCTATAAAGAAAGGTGAAATTAAGAATAAATGTATTGTATTAACCTATATAGTTTGAATGATTGGTTTCTTCTGTCAGTTATATAGTTTTTTAAATATTGGATATTTTCATTTACGCTGCTGGTTTGTCTTTTTTGTCCCTTCATTTTGCTTGTTCTAGATTGCTATTGTCCATTTATCATGATAGACAGATAGATAGATAGATAGATAGATAGATAGATAGATAGATAGATAGATAGATAGAGATAGAGATAGAGATATATCATGCTACTCTGTCCCAAGAGTGGGAAAGTTTGCTACATGAACACATGGAACTCTTGCCTATATTCTACTTGTCCCAACTAAAAATGAGGACTTTCTCTGAGATATAACCCTCAAATTAATAGCCATAACTTTCTCACTTTAGAGAACATTTTCAAGTTTCAATTGGGATAAGATAATAAGCTATCAAATCTGAACTTTAAATTAGAGAGAAAAGTACACATACAGTACCTGGTGGGTTTGCACTGTAGTCAGCATGCATATCCACAGATTTTTCCCCATTCTCCCCTTTTACTCACCTTCCTCCTGGCCTGGCTACTTCCAGCATAGAGTCTTTTCTGGAAGGTATTCCCTTCCACTTCAATCCTTTGATTGTATGCTATGCATGTGGTTATCTTATTGATACTTTATCTCTTGAAAATCCACTAAGTGTCACACTTGATAATGATTTTCATTTTTTTACTTAGTATTGTATATTTTGCCCTCTGTTTCATTGAGATCTATAAACAGACAGAGGAACAAAAACAGATAAAATTGCAACACCAAAGCCGTCTCAACTATAGCTGAATCCTTGGGGTAACTGTCTCTACCGCAGGAAATCTATTGCAAAGAGATTGTATGTACAAGTCCATCAGTCAGGGATCTTTGTTTTGAATAACTTAAAAAATGGTTTGCCTTTTAAACTCTTAGATACCTGGAAATGCTTACATTGTTATTCATCAGAAAGATACTCATCTCATGGCCCCTTGGTCTTACAAACTTTATATTCCCTAGTACAGGGGAACACCATGGCCAAGAAGTGGGAGTGGGTGGGTAGGGGAGTGGGAGATGGTATAGGGGACTTTTGGGATACCATTTGAAATGTAAATGAAGAAAATATCTAATAAAAATTTTTTAAAAAGATACTCATCTCACTGTGCTGAATCTTTTTTTTAGCATCTCACATTTTTCCTAAGTTCATCCCCATTTGCTTCTTTGGACTTTGGTTTTCCTATATCTTCTGATTTATACATTCAGACTATCTTTAATTAATAGAACTTATCTATAAAGTTGAAGTTGGAATGTTCAAGAAAACTTACATTTTATGTTTACTCTCTTGTCTTCGTTTCTTCCTTTATCTTTCCATGTCAGTGAATGGAGTTAAAACTATAAGTTATCATTGTACAATGACTCTTTCAAAGGAGAGCCACACAAATGTCAACATGGAGGCATGGATGGGAATGAAACAAAGTACAAGAAGAAAAGGATATGAACTCACTTTCTCCATGAGGGCATGGCAAATGATCAGTCTTCAAGAAAAAAGCTGCCAAATTGTTGTTTGTCCCTTATTAAGATAAAAAAATGTAATAACAAAGTATTCATTTTATGTTAAACAGAGCAAAACTATTTTCTAAAGTAGGATCATATACTAGAAATTACTCATATCAGTAAGAATAAGAAGCAGTAATCCTGTTCTTGTGAGCCAGTTTCATGGATTCATCTTGGTACTCTCTCTACTTTACAGACTCATCATCATGTCCATTAGACCCTGAGTTCAATAGGTTCCACTCAGGAAACCTGGAGAGAAGGAGGATAGAGAGTAAGACAGACAGACAGACTGCAGAACAGACAGATGGACAGACAGATAGACTGGCAGCCAGAACCATATAGACAGCACCGGAAGATCTCAAGTCAATAAGCAAGCAAACATGAAAATGGATAAATAGAATCCCTGGAAACACACTTAAGAATATCTGATCTCAGCACCAATCTCTTACACTATTAATGATACTCTTGTGCTGCAGACAGGAGCCTAGCATAATTGTCCTTTGAGAAGGTCTACCCAGCAGCTGAATGTAACAGTTACAGATTCCCATAGCCAAACATTGGACAGAGGTCAGGACTTCTTATGGAAGAGTTGGTGCAAAGATTGAAGGCCCTGAGGGGGTAGGAACTCCACAGGAAGGCCAACAGAGTCAGCTAACCTTGTCCCTTGGCAGCTCTCAGAGACTGAGCCACCAAACAAAGAGCATGCATGGGCAGGACTGGGACCCCTGACACATAAGGGTGCCCTGTCTGGACACGGTGGGAGAGGATGCACCTTACCCTGCAGAAACAATACCCAAGGGGGCCACCCTTTCAGAGGTGAGGGGGACAGGTGAGGGGGTAGGAACTCTGTGAGAGAGGACTGCTGAGAGGGTGAGCAGCATTTGAGATATAAGTACATAAATAAATTGTAAAAAAATAATATTTATATAAATGACAGTTCCCACCACCTGCTAAAATATCTCTCAATACGTATCTAGTGCTGTGAGAATAACTAGAGTCATAGAGGAGGAACAGTAAGAGGGTCTCCATATAACTCAATTGTCTTCTGCTCTCTTTTTATGAAAGCGTCATCAGACACAATATATCTCTACTGTTCTGTTGGTATCTGAACATTATGCAAGTGATCTCTTTGGGATCTTGTTGGCCAGAATTCTCTATTACTGATGATTCTGTCTGATTCTGTGATATATAACTAAAATATTCTTTTGTTATTGTCTCAAAAAAAGACCCTCCAAATGTTCAGAAAATGAATTTCAACTTCTATCACATACTTCTTGGATTCAAGGATGAAGAAATGTTTCTCTATATATACTCTACTTGATTCCATCATTGCTTACTCCATATCAACACTCATTCTTCACTCCAAAGCACATTGGTGGTATAACTGATAATTCCTTCATCTTCTCTCTTGACTCTAATATTGAACCTCATTCTCTTTTCTTTGGTCTTCTTGGTACAAATATCACGATATTTTCTATAAAATTAATATAATTTATTTCTAGCTGTCCCATTCCCATTTACTTTAAGACAGGGAAGATAACTTTAGACTCATTTTTCCTTTATATCTAACAGTGTACACCAAGATAAAAGTCTAGACAGATAAATACTCCTCCCATAAATCCCCATTTTTATCACTTTTCATAAAAGATTTCTGAAGGGCAGATTACTGCAATGAAGCAAGCTCATGTGACATATACTCATTCTGGGATTCTACTAACCCCAGGAGGTTCCAATTGTGTTCCGATAAAGTAATAATGTAATTAATTTCACAGGAATCACTCTAAATAGCACTCCTAGAATTTAGAAAATTTTGACTCCCTCCAACCCACTCCATACCCTGCCCACAGCTCTAAGTTGATTTCATTTCTGTTTTAATAAACTGTTCTAATGTACACAAATAGCTGCTAAAGTTACAAGAAAAGTGACAGCCAGACATCTCATGTCTTCCTGAGACAACCACAGACCTATGCTGAAGCTCCAGCTATCTTATTAGAAAGATTGCATGCCAATCTTACAGAACTTTACCTAACAGAAATACCTAGTACAAATTAATACACTGGGTTGAAATGTAGGGATAAAAGACAAATCAAGAATAGAAAATTATCAAAGAAAGAAACACTGTTCCTTCCACAAATAAATTTCAATATATTAGGGGATGGAAAAAGGATAAATATGTAGGAGGAAATTACCCACTATTCAGAGATAATGTGCAATTTTTGTGAGATTAAAAGAATAACTTTTAATTACTTCTCTACAAAATGTCAAGTAAAACAATATTCTTTCTGTTAATGAGTCCTGAGGAATACATACATGTTTTGTGACCAGCTGAAATGCCACCCATATGTATTCGAGTGTGTCACAAGTAAAGAACTGTACCTTCTGCCTTTAAAAAAAAAAAGAAAGAAGAAAATATTTCATAAATATATAATACAGTCCTTTTAGTTATCAAACAGTAAAGTCCAATTTCAAAAATATGTCAGTGCACTAGAAAAAATCACACCAGTGTTACATCTTAACAGCTTATAATACAGTCATGTACATTATGGTAGATTCATAATAAGGAAGGTAGAACACCAAGTCTCAGGGATGTAAAAACTTCAAATAAAATGACAATAAGGAAATGATAGAATTATTCAGGGATGATTACAGGCTTGAAGACACAAAATCCAAAAGCTGTGGGGGCATGTGTACTGGTTTGTACAACATACTTTATTGGATTAACAATGTGGACTATGGTACATATTGGAGCTCAGAGAGCCTGTTAATAATTTGCATGGGATGTGATTATGTTCTAGACTTAGATGCAGTTTAAGAAAAATAAGAACTGAGTTTCATTTGGAAAGGCAATACTGTATGCAAGTGAACAGGGGATTCTCACACTGACAACAACGGCCTTTAGGCAGACACATATTCTCTGTGTACTTCATGTGGGGAGAGAGGTGTGTAATAAGATTTATCATCCAGGCATGATGGCTCATGCCTGTAACTTCAGCCCTGAGAAGACTGAGGCAGACAGAGTAACAGGTATTCAAGGCTACCCTGGGCTGCACAGGAAGTGCCAGGCGAGCCTAGGCTGCAAAGACCTTTTCTAAAAGACTAAAACAAATAAATATTACTATCAACTATCTCAAAAGGTTTGGGAATGAATGAATAGGTTGGTACAGGAGGAAACTAAAAGCAATAACTGAAAATACTGAGTACTGCATGTGTTGGCTGTTACTACTATTCAAATGGAAGAAACTTGTGGAAGGATTTTGGGGAAAATTCAGTGTCAAAGCACATAAGATCAAGACCAATGGTCTCAACCAAAGCTACATAATAGAATCATTTGGGAAATCTTTTGAAATATCTAAGCTTTACCACATGCCAGTTGAATACAACTCTAGGTTTGGGAACCAGGCAATATAATTTTTTGTTTGTTGAAAGTAAAATTTATTTTACTACTTTATTACATTCAAAAACAGTTCCAAGCTCAGGGACTTGTAGAACAAAACCAAGAGAACGTGACTGTATTTGGGTGGGGATCAGGTTAGGCAGGAAGACTATCAACAATCCTATCTCATTTCTCCATCTGAATCTCTAAATGATATTTCTGGTGCCTCGTCCTCCCTCCCTCCCTCCCTTCTCTCTCTCTCTCTCTCTCTCTCTCTCTCTCTCTCTCTCTCTCTCTCTCTCTNTCTCTCTCTCTCTCTCTCTCTCTCTCTCTCTCTCTCTCTCTCTCTCTCTGTATGTGTGTGTGTGTTTGTGTGTGTCTGTCTGTCTGTCTGTCTGTCTGTGTGTTTGTTGGGGGTGCACATATGTGTGCCTCCATGTTTACATGTACACGCATAAACTTGAACCCCAAGATTGATGCAAGAGGTCTACTTTTCCAACTTACTCTGTCCCATGGGCTGGCAGCATAATAAGACTCATCACATGACTGTAATGCAGAGTAAACTAGAAAGCAACAGTATGGACAAAAAGAGGGAACCAATGTCACTTATTTGAACCTCACATGCTTCCAGTCTCCATCTTACCCCAGAGCTATGGGTGACCCACAGACCTCTACAATCAAATCCCACCCAGAAAGAACTGTTCTTCCAGGATTGCTCTCACTCCTAAACCACAGATGAGATCACTATGTTTGCACCAATAACTGGCCAAAGAGGGACCCACCAGGAGCACACAGAGCACAAGATCTTTCCAGTCTCCATCTGCACCCTGGAGCTAAGTGTATCCCTTGGCATTCCATACCCAAATTCCTCGTGGAAAGATCTGGTCTCCCCAGGAGTGCTGACACACCTATGATCACAGGCCCACAGAAGGGACAAGCTCCAATCACAGAAAACAAGATCAACTAACACCATAAATGGCAGGAGGCAAGCACAAGAATCTGAGCAACAGAAACCAAGGCATCCTAGAAGAAACTGGACAGAGCATAGACTATCACCTTGACAGCACGCCTGAAAGTTCTAGAACAAAAATAAGCAAATACACACAAGATAAGTAGACAACAGAAAATAATCAAACTCGGAGCTGAAACCAACCACATAAAACAAAGAGAACTATACAAAGAATCAACAAAACCAGGAGCTGGTTCTTTGGGAAAATCAGAAAGATACATAAACCCTTAGCCAGACTAACCAAAGGGCAAAGAAACAGTGTCCAAATTAGCAAAATCAGAAGTGAAAAGGGAGACATGACAACAGAAACTGAATAAATCCCAAATATCATCAGATCCTACTACAAAAGCCTATAATCAACAAAACTGGAATATCTGGATGAACTGGACAATTTTCTAGACAGATATCAGGTACCAAAGTTAAATGAGGACCAGATAAGTCATCTAAAGAGTCCCATAACCCCCATAGAAATAGAAGCAGTCATTAGAAGTATCTGAAATGGCTGATCTTCAATAACAGCATAAATAATAGAAAGCCAACATTCACACGGAAACTGAACAACACTCTACTCAAAGATACCTTGGTCAAGGAAGAAATAAAGAAAGAAATTAAAAACATTTTGGAGTTTAATGAAAATGAAGCCACAACATACCCAAACTTATGGGACACAATGAGAGCAGCCCCAAGAGGAAAACTCATAGCTCTGAGTACTGAAAAAGGAACCAGAGAGAGAATACACTAGCAGTCTCAAAGCACACCAAGAAGCTCTAGAACGAAAGGAAGCAAATCCACCCAAGAGGAGTAGA
>NC_034592.1:24389911-24397097 GCF_900095145.1 Mus pahari
TGCTGGCACAACTGGCTGTTAGCATGCAGAAGAATACAAATTGATCCGTTCTTATCCCCTTGTACAAAGCTCAAGTCTAAGTGGATCAAAGAACTCCACATAAAACCAGAGACACTGAAATATATAGAGGAGAAAGTAGGGAAAAGCCTTGGAAAAAATGGGCATAGGGGGAAAATTCCTTAACAGAACAGCAATGGCCTGTGCTGTAAGATCAAGAAGCAACAAATGGAACCACATAAAATTGCAAAGCTTCTGGAAGGCAAAAGATACTGTCATTAAAACAAAGAGACCACCAACAGATTTGGAAAGAATTTTATACCAATCCTAAATCTGATAGAGGACTAATATCCAATATATACAAAGATCCCAAGAAGATGGACTCCAGAAATTCAAATAACCCCATTAAAAATGGGGTACAGAGCTAAACAAAGAATTCTCAACTGAGGAATATTGAAGGGCTGTGAAGCACTTGAAAAAAATGTTCAACATCCTTAATCATCAGGGAAATACAAATCAAAACCCTGAGATTTCACCTCACACCAGTCAGAATGGCTAAGATCAAAATTTCAGGGGACCGCAAATGCTGGTGAGGATGTGGAGAAAGAGGAACATTCCTCCATTGCTGGTGGGATTGCAGGCTTGTACAACCACTTTGGAAATCAGTCTGGCGGTTCCTCAGAAAACTGGACATAGTACTACCAGAAGATCCAGCAATACCTCTCCAAGGTATATACCCAGAAGATGTTACAACTGGTAATAAGGACACATGCTCCAATAGCTGCCCTATTTATAATAGCCAGAAAGTGGAAAGAACCCAGATGTCCCTCAACAGAGGAATGGATACAGAAAATGTGGTGGTATATTTACACAATGGAGTACTACTCAGCTATTAAAAACAATGAATTTATGAAATTCTTAGACAAATAGATGTATCTGGAAGATATCATCCTGAGTGAGGTAACCCAAGATAAAAGAACTCACTTGATATGCACTCACTGATAAGTGGATATTAGACCAAATACCTAGAATATCCAAGATACAATCTCCAAAACACAAGAAAATCAAGAAGAAGGAAGACCAACAGGTGAATACTTCATCCCTCCCTAAAATAGCGAATAAAATACCCATGAAAGAAGTGGCAGAGACGAAGTTTGGAGTTAAGACAAAAGGATGGATCATCCAGAGACTGCCCCACCTAGGTGTTCATCCCATAATCAGCCACTAAACGCAGACACTATTGCATTTGCCAGCAAGATCTTGCTGAAAGGACACTGATATAGCTATCTCTGTGAGGCTATGCCAATGCCTGGCAAATATAGATGTGGATGCCCACAGTCATCTACAGGATAGAACACAGAGACCCCAATGGAAGAGCTAGAGAAAAGTACCCAAGGAACTGAAGGGGTCTGCAACGCTATAGGTGAAACAACAATATGAACTAATCAGTAGCCCCAGATCTCATGTCTCTAGCTGCATATATAGCAGAAGATGACCTAGTCACCCATCATTGGGAAGAGATGCTTCTTGGTCTTGCGAACTTTATATGCCCATACAGGGAACTCCAGGACCAAGAAGTGGGAGTGGCTGTGCAGGGGAGCAGGGTGGGGGGAGGGTAGNGNGGACATTCAGGATAGCATTTGAAATGTAAATGAAGAAAATATCTAATAAAATAAGTTAAAAAAAGAAACTCTGACTAAGACAACCCATATATAAGAATCCAGTCTTAAAATTAGTAATGAACAATTTTCATCAGTACCCATATGATGTTTTTAAACAAAATGTTCAAAAAACATTAAATGTATGTTAAAGGGGAAAAAGAAGTATCTCAAGCAAAAAATGTACAGGACCAGATAGGTTTAGTGCAGAATTCTATAAGACCTTCAAAGAATACCTAATACCAATATTCTTCAAACTATTCCACAAAGTAGAAACAGAAGGAACACTACACAATTCATCATCTCATTAGATGCTGAAGAAGCATTTGACAAATTCAACACCCCTTCATAGTAAAAGTCTTGGAAAGATCAGAAATTCAAGGCCCATACCTAAACATATTAAAAGCAATCTACAGAAAACCAGTAGCCAGCATCAAACTAAGTGGAGAGAAACTTGAAGTCCCACTAAAATCAGGAACTAGACAAGGCTGACCACTATCTCCCTACTATTCAGTATAGTACTTGAAGTCCTAGCTGGAGCAGTTAGATAAAAAAAAAAAAGGAGGTCAAAGGGATACAAATTGGAAAAGAAAAAGTCAAAATATAACGATTTGCAGATTATATGATAGTATACTTAAGTGACTCTAAAAATTCCACCAGAGAACTCCTAAACCTGATAAACAACTTCATCAAATTGGCTGGATATAAAATTAAATCAAACAAATGAGTAGCCTTCCTCTACTCAAAGGATAAACAGGCTGAGAAAGAAATTAGGGAATCAGCATCCTTCACAATAGTCACAGATAATATAAAATACCTTGGTGTGACACTAACCAAGCAAGTGAATGATCTGTATGACAAGAACTTAAAGTCCTGAAGAAAGGAATTGAAGATCTCAGAAGACGGAAAATTTTCCCATACTCATGAATTGGCAGGATTAATAGAGTAAAAATGACCATCTTGCTGAAAGTAATCTACAGATTCAATGCAATCCCTATCAAAATTCCAAATCAAATCTTCATAGTGTTAGAAAGAGAAATTCTCAAATTTATTTGGAATTACCAAAAACAAAAGATAGTGAAAACTACTCAGCAATAAAAAAAATCTGGGGAAATCACCATCCCAGACCTTAAGCTGCACTACAGAGCAATCATGATAGAAACTGCATGGTATTGTTACAGTGACAGGCAGATAGACTAATAGAATAGAATTGAAGACCCAGAAATGAACCCACACAACTATGGTCACTTGATATTTCATAAAGGAGCTAAAAACCTCCAGTGCAGAAGAGACAATATTTTAAACAAATGGTGCTGGTTCAACTAGCAGCATGTAGAAGAATGCACGTTCATCCATTCTTATCTCCTTGTATAAAGCTCAAGTTCAAGTGGATCAAGGACCTCCACTTAAAACTAGATACACTGGAACTAATAGAACCAAAAGTAGGGAAAGGGCACAGAGGAAATTTTCCTGAACAGAACACTGATAACTTATGCTCTAAGTTCAAGAATGGACAAATAGGACCTCATAAAATGGAAAAACTTCTGAAAGGCAAAGGACACTGTCAATAGGACAAAATAGCAACCAACAGATTGGGAAAGATCTTTACTAACCCTATATTCAATAGAGGGCTAATATCAAGTATATACAAAGAATTCAAGAAGTTAGAATACACGCGAACAAATAACCCTATTTTAAAATGGGGAAAATAGCTAAACAAATAATTCTCAGCTGAGGAATCTCAAATGACTGAGAAGCACCTAAAGAATTCAACAACCTTAGTCATCAGTGAAATGCAAATCAAAGCAACCCTGATATTCTACCTCACACCAGTCAGAATGGCTGAGATAAAAATAAAAACATAGGTGACAGAAGATTCTGGCAAGGATGTGGAGAACAAGGAACAGTACTCCATTGTTGGGATTGCAAGTTGGTAAAATTACTCTGGAAATCAGTCTGGCAGTTCCTCAGAAAATTAGACATAGTATTACCTGAGGACCCAGCTATACCACTCCTTGTCATATACCCAAATATGCTCCAACATATAACAAGGACACATGCTCATCTATGTTCATAGTAGTCTTATTTGTAATAACCAAAAGCTGGAAACAACCCAGATGTTCCTCAACAAAGGAATGGATACAGAAAATGTGGTACATTTACACAATNGAGTTCTACTCAACTATTAAAACAATGACTTCATTAAATTCTTAGGCAAATGAATGAAACTAGAAAATATCATACTGAGTGAGATAACCCAGTCAAAAAAGAACATACATGATATGCACTCACTGATAAGTTGGTATTAGCCCAAAAGCTCATAATACCCAAGATACAATTCATAGACCATATGAAGCTCAAGAAGAAGAAAGACCAAAATATGAATGTTTCAGTCAGTCCTTCTTAGAATGGGGAACAAAATATTCACAGGAGTTAGAGGGTGAGAGGGACTTGGGAGGAAGAGAGGTGGGTGCGGTAGAAAAAAAGGGAGCAGGATCAGGTATAAAAGGTGATGATCATGTATGGGATGAGACAGGAATGATATACAAAGGGTCAGAAATTTGAACAGATGTATGTAGCAATCTGGGATGGGGAACTGAGGGTAGCCACCAGCAAATCGCAGATGCCAGGAAAACAAGAGGATCCCAGAACCCAAAAGGAATGAGATTAGTTTAAATGCCCATCAAAGGGGAGGGAGAATCTTTAAAGACCATATCCAGAGGTTAGGCATAGTCTCAGGTTGAGGAATGGGGACACCCACTCATCTCTAAATTTTTAACCCAGAAGGACTCTTGTATAAAATAAATACTGGTACAGACTGTGAAACAGAGACTGAAGGAAAGGCCATCGAGAGAATTCCCCACCTGGGGATCCAGCCCATATACAAGCACCAAACCCAGACACTATTGTGGATGCTAAGAAGTGCTTGCTGACAGGAACCTGATATAGCTGAGAGGCTCTTCCAGAGCCTGACAAATACAAAGGCAGATGCTTACAGCCAACCATTGGACTTACCATGGGATCCCCAATGGAGGAGTTAGAGAAAGGACAGAAGGATCTGAAGAGGCTTGCAACCCCATAGGAAAACAACAATATCAACCAAACAAACTTCCCAGAGCTCCCAGGGACTAAACAACAAACCATAGAGTACACATGGAGGGACCCTTGGCTCCAGCCACATATGTAGCAAAGGATGAAACTGTCTGGCATCAGTAGGAGGAGAAGCCCTTGGTTCTGTGAAGGCTCAGTTCTCCAGTGTAGAGGAATGCTAGAGCACTGAGGTGCAAGTGAGTGGATAGGAGTGAGAGCACCTCATAGAAGCAGGAGGATAGGGAATGGGAGAGGGGGATTCTGGAGGGGAAACTGGGAAAGGGGATAACATAACATTTGAAATGTAAATACATAAAATATACAATAAAAATGAAAAAGAAAGGAACCTTGCACTATTGATGCTTATGCAAATAAGTAGAGCATATACAATGAAACTATTGTTAGGACCTATTTCCCTAGATTGTTCCTGAAAGGTGATAGCAACTTAGAAGACTTGAAACTCCATGTGATATTTTGATAGTTCTCCGACAAAATGAGGTAATATAGTCAGTTGGTAAAGACTCAAAGTGAAAGAACAGTGATGAAGAGGTTTGTGTGCATTGACAATGCCATTTCATGAGAACTAAAGATATAAATGAAGTGGTTTCTCCCAACATACAGTGTGAAAAATTGCTGAAAGTAGATGAATATTTGAGCCATGAGAAGATATCTCATAAGTAAATAGAAGAAATGTAGAAATCAAATTTGAATTGCAAAGATCTGGGATTCGACAATGTGTCCTGAGGTAGACAGGGCACCTACAAAAGAATATACACGTCAGAAAACTCAGTAAGTCAGGGAAACAGAGACGAAGCCTTGCTTGAACAGTGATCATGAACTTGCCTAAGATAATTCTACCTCTTTTGGTGTGTCTAAGGTTTTTCTCATAAATTAAAAGTATAAGTGTCCTGTGAATACTCAGTAAAGCTGAAAGACTAACACTGGTGCATGAATATGGAATCTAACTATCAACACAAATATTTAACTGTATTAAAAGGTGCCAAATCTTTTGCCAGTTTCTAGATACAAGAAAACTAAGCCAAATCATGTTTCTTCTTTATTGAAAGTTAGGGAATTTTCTACAATGAAGTAGTTAGGTTATATTATTCTTGTCTATATTTTGTTTATAAAGTAAATATTGAACATAATTTAAGATATATAAAGTAGGAATTAAGTAGATGTTCATATTAAAGTGACCCATTGACACTGAGGCAGACATAGAATAGCAGAATCATGACTATCATTCTATACTCATTACTGGTCATTTGCTTGTTCATTAAACTAGAATAAGTAGTGGATTTGCCAATTTATCATTGTCTGTGTGCACTTACACATGCTCTATGAAAGCATGGCACATTAAGTAACACTATGAGTAATTCTATTGTGCTTGATTTGACTTGTGTTTTAAAAATCTTATGTTGTCAAAATATTATCTTCATATTCCTTAAAAACCCTGAAATCAAAGCAACCCAGGTGTGATGACTGAGATATTTTATATATATGGTGAAGACTTATGAAGGAGATGTGAGTAAAGGAAATCTTGTCATATGTGGGGGCTAATGCAGAATGTTCACAGCTCTATCTTAACACATTATTGACATGAGCCTAATTAGGAGCCAGTTCAGTTCGGTAAGCTATTGCTTCCTCTCTATCTCCCTAAAATGAGCCATGATCAAAATCAGCCCAAGCCTGTTCTCTTATACCTAATATCTAAATTCAATCTACTCAGGAGCCCACCCTCCCCTGTCTCAGTAGTCTGTGGAGGGCACCTTTCACATCCTTATTACGGAGACTATAAACAAGTGGGTTAGCCAATGGGGTAATAGCAGTGTACATTACTGAAGCCACCATGTCTTGATTCCGGGAGTTCTGTGAGGGAGGCTGGAAATAGACCCAAATGATTGTGCCATACAGGAAGCCAACCATGGTGAGGTGGGATCCACAGGTGGAGACTGCTCTGCGGCGACCAGCAGCTGAAGGCAATCATAAGATGGTAATCCCAATTCGGGCATAGGAAAGTACAATAAGGGAACAAGGACCCAACATGAGAAAGCCACCCTCCAAGAATATAGCCAGCTCATTGGTATGTATGTCAGACCAAGAGGCTCGCAGGAGTGGTCGGTGATCACAAAAGAAGTGAGGAATTTTAACATTGCCCCCAGCATCTCCAGCCCAACACAGTGGCAGGATGAGTCCCACATGCAGCATGGTGTGCACTATGGATACCACCCAGCTCAAGGTCAGTAAGCGGGCACAGATTTGTCGATTCATCACCAAAGCATAGTGCAGAGGGTCACAGATGGCCACATAGCGATCCAGAGCCATGACAGCAATGACAAGTGTATCTGTGACTCCAAATGCATAAAAGAAAAAGAACTGGGTCAAACAGCGGGCAGCAGGAATGGCTGGAGAATCAGATGCCAGATGAACCAACAGCTGTG
>NC_034592.1:24398267-24408462 GCF_900095145.1 Mus pahari
AAAAAAGAAAAGAAAAGAAAAGAAAAAGAAACATATAAAGAAATGGTTCCTTCCAACTAGCTAGCTTTTTAGAATGAAGTTTCTTGAATTGTCTTGAGATTACCTAGTTTTTCTCTTTTTTCCCTGTATCTTAGTTTGCCAATATTAGCCCAGTGTACAAACCAACACCTGAAGGAATTCCTCAGTGAGGAAGTTTAACACTGCCCCCAGCATCTCCAGCCCAACACAGAGGCAGGATGAGCCCCACATGCAACATGGTATGCGCTATGGATACCAACCAGCTCAAGGCTAGTAAGCAGGCACAGATTTGTCGATTCATCACCAAAGCATAGTGCAGAGGGTCACAAATAGACACATAGTGACCCAGAGTCATGACAGCAATGACAAGTGTATCTGTCGCTCCAAATGCATAAAAGAAAAAGAACTGGGTCACCAGCATAGCCATTCTGATAGATCTTCCACAGTGACTCCAGAGTAACCTTTAGACACATGACTCCATGATTAAATAGACAGGAGCTTCAGAATCAAATCCAAGCAATCTAATCTCTCTTTCACACAACTTTCATTATCAGTTTTCATTTGCTCTTTCCATATTGTGTCTACTCAGCACACAATGTAGCCTTATGTGTGAGCTTCATGATCTCTCACACCTTATATATCTTTCTAGTTCATTGTCTCTCCCTCTCATCTCTCTCTTCTTCCTTCCCCCTCCCTTCTTCTCTCTCTGTCCAGAAACTAATATTGAGGAAATATTGAGATCATTTTTAGATATTTTCTTTATTTACATTTCAAATGTTATCCCCTTTCCTAGTTTCCCCTCAAAAACTCCCTTATCCCATTCCCCCCCCCCTGCTCCCCAACCACCCACTCTCATTCCTGGTCCTGGCATTCCCCTATACTGGGGCATAGAGCCTTCACAGGACCAAGGGCGTCTCCTCCCATCTATAATTGACTAGGCCATCTTCTGTTTCATATATAGCTAGAGCCACAAGTTCTAACATGTGTTTGCTTTGATTGGTGGTATAGTTCCAAGGAACTCTGGGGGTACTGCTTAGTTCATATTGATGTTCCTCCTGTGGGACTTCAGACCCCTCAGCTCCCTGGGTACTTTCTCTGGCTCCTTCATTGGGGACCTTGTGCTCCATCCAATGCAAAGAAAATACAAGGGTAATAAATGGTTGATGACATGCTGGGCATGGTGGCGCACGCCTTTAATCCCAGCATGTGGGAGGCAGAGGCAGGCGGCTTTCTGAGTTCAAGGCCAGCCTGGTCTACAGAGTAAGTTCCAGGACAGCCAGGGCTACACAGAGAAACCCTGTATCGAAAAAACAAACAAATAAATAAATAAATGGTTGATGACATGAATATGAATCTTGAGTAATAACATTCCATGTGGTTTAGAGTATAAGATCTTTGACCTGTGTAGTGCAGGAAATAGATACTACCAAATGAATTCCAGACATTCCATAGGCTAAACTTTCAAAGATGGTGGTACACAACCAAGATATAGTGCAGATAGATGCTGATATAGACTTAGTTCTATGTGCTATGAATATCAATACTCAATGTGAGAAAACACATGGAAACTTTAGCCTCTCAGCTTTTACTACATGTGTTGGAAAACATTTCCCATAGGAATTCAGTTGTGGATCTGTGCCATACATAGAGTGACTAATGCTAATCTGCAAAATATATTTATTCCTTAGACTAAGCAATTAAAAAGAAAAACATATTCTGATGGGTAAACACATTAGAATTCCTCAGAAAGTAAGTGTAACACTTCTCAGGAATTTACAGACTTTAAACTGCACAAAAAGCCCATAAGTGAACTCTACCAAAGTTTTCAAATCTGGAAATATACCCCAAATCTATTCATTATGAATCAGTTAATAGTGAACAAATGACAGGATTAATCCCTTGTTATATATTATGTTTAACATCTTCAAAAACAAAAAGTGGAAAATAATCATTATAAGCATGGAGGGGGTGGGAAGATATGAGGGGTCAAAAGAAGGATGCACCAAAATGATGATTGTATTAAAAAAGCTATATGAAAACCACTATCTTGCAACCCAAGTAAAAGATGTAGCTTAAGGGGATAGTAGAGCATATGTGATATAAATTAGCATGGCATCAATACTGAGGGTAAAAGGTTTAAGTGTGGGTGGGGACAAGGGAATATAATTTAGTTTTTTAAAAGGAATACAATATAGTTTTTAAAGTAGTTTAAACAGAGATATGCTGCATAAATGGACAATGTCACACCCAAAAGGTATTGTATATTAAAAGAAAATATCAGTATCAAGCATGGGATACCTTCCTATGAGTTGTTGATCAAGGAGACCCAAGAAGCACACAATAGGATATTGTTATATTCTTGGTTGTCCATCCTAACTAGATGATAAGACTTTTACTGAAGACATGACAGACTTGGATGACAGGACAGACAAGCCACTCATAAATGTATCTGAAAACTCTATCTGCTAGCTATTTTCATAATGCTACAGGGTTATCCCTTTTGTCTTAGATTCATTTGCTTTTCCAGTCCCTTTAACTAGAGCCTCCTCAAAAGCAACCTACCATACTATGTCCATCCTAAATCCTCACAGAGGAACTTACTGCTGAATAATAATAAGTCAGAAGTCCACATATCTATGCAAACCAACTGTTACAGCAAAGGGTTGAGGATTTGTGCCCTTTACTATGGAAAGTGCAATGTGCAGTAAAGCTGAGAATTGTATATACTAGAGAGTTAGAAATGCAGGAACCAGGAAGGATAAAGGGAATTGCAGAGCAGATTTTAGATGTTAGTCACATGAAAATCAAGAATAGAGTTATTATCAAGTAGTTTTTCACACAGTGCAACTTTTATTTTACATGGTACTTGAAAAATGGAATCCCCACTTCTCAAATTCTTAAGAGGAATGAGAAAAGAAAAATGGGGAGTTTGGAGAGATCGTTTTTAAATGATATTTTTAAGAATTCCATATCCCTAAATGAAAAATGAGATTTTAGAGAAGTACTTTGACTATCTGAATTTTGATATACTAAATTAACATAGCAGAAAGTCACATACCATGGAAACCACCCACTTACTTAGCCATTCATTTATTGATTGATTCATCTCTTCTACAATAATGGATTGCTAACTTTTGATAAGACATGAAGACAACTCCACAAAAAAGGCCACAGAGAAGCTATGGCATGAAAAGAATAGAGAATAAATATTAGATTAAAATACTAAATGTGTACTATAAATATGAGCAAAGGGAAAGTGAGTCTTACTTGTAGCTGGTCTTATTTAAGCCTTGGATGGAATTGTGGAGGGACTGAAGTCATAGAAAGATTGCTAAGAAGATAATAAAATCCCAAGGCCTGACATATCAAAACACTTCCAAGTGAAAATAAAGCAGTCATTTATTTTATTCAGACAGCAGCTGGCATTCCAAGTGGATGATGTATGGATGTTACAGAGTGAGTGTCTGTAACATTAGATGTAACTTAGTGGGTGTGCATATGTACCTGTCTGTGTTCACAGGGGGAATGCTTTATGCAAATGATAAACTTTTTAAATGAAATAGTATATTCTCTTAAACTTTCTTCTAAAATTCCATACTTTTAGAAAGCTTATGTGAGCTTTCTATTTGAGAAATGACTAAAAGGCATCTAAGTGTCAGCAACAGACATGAAGGAATGAAGAGAAGAACTAAGGAGAATAGATAACAAAGAATGCAATATAGTAAATGAGAATAGAAATGAGAGATGTCAGGAGAGTGCAGACTTAATAGACACATTAAAGAAACAGAAGACCTCATAATAGCAGAGAAGGTCAAGGGAACAATGACATGTTAATTGAAACATTGTATTTCAATTTTCAAAAATTAAAGAAATAATTTAAAACTTTCAAAATGATACAAACCTTCAGTAAATAGTAGAAATAAGTTCAAGAAATCTATTGTACAACATAGTGACTAAATTAATAATAATGCATAACATTCTTAAAAATAATTTGAGGGGATGGGGGTGTGGCAGAGGGGAAACTGAGAAAGTGAACAATATTTGAAATGTAAATAAATAAAATAACCAATAAAAATAATTTAAGGTGTATTTAGTGTTTTTATTAGAAAATAAGCATTTGAAATAATGGTTATATTAATTCACTTGATTAAACCATGTCATGATGCTTGCAAACACCAGGTTGAATATAACTACACACAAATTGTATTTTTTAATTTAAGAGTGTTTTAATAAATAAAGTAAGAGGACAAGATTTTGAAACAATGAGAGGCAGAACTAGAATTAGGGTTGAGGCTGATGAGATGGCTCAGTGGTTAAGAACACTGACTGCTCTCCCAGAGGTCCTGAGTTCAATTTCCAGCATCCACATGGTGGGACACAACCATCTGTAATGGGATTTGATGCCCTCTTCTGTTGTGTCTGAAGACAGAAACAGTGAACTCATAATACATAAAATAAATAAATCTTTTTTAAAAAAGAATTAAGGTTGAGAACTTAAAGAAAATGACTAGGGTAAAAAAATAATAATGGTGATTTTGAGGGAACAAGAAGGACATGTACACATTAAGTCACCGACTAGAAATGTTGACAGGAGAAGGAAAAATGAGAAAAGGCTCACAAAGGGTGTAGATGAAGGAGAAGAGAGAGCAATAATCATAAATGAGACAAGATGGATAAAAAACAAGGAAAGTTGTGCAGTAGGGTAAAGGTGACCAAGAGAGAGAAGAAATGGGCATGAGAACATAAAAGGAAGAAGATTTTGTTAAACATGGGTGGATACAGCACGACTAACAGGTTATTGGTAAAGATGAGATAGGATAAATGTGATGAAATACAAAGGTTACCTCCTCACAGCACAGTCACCTGATAAGGAAGGCATTTCTCTGACAGCAGACTCTGAGCATTAGTCCTCTGGTTGGCTGTTGGGATCTGTCCGTTGTGCTGAAGGCAGGTCTGTATTAGAGCGGAGGGTCAGGGCTAGTGAGACCAGGTGAGATTTAGCAGTTGTGTAGTCCAAGTGATCTTCTCCCTAACGCTATTAATGGATGTCAGATACAATGCTTGCCAACCCATAAGTTAAGACTGACATGCTCTCAGGGGAGGGCTAAAAGAACCTCTAGTCTCTCCTAATGATGCTATATCACTGACTCTGATAGGATAGAGAGGACTATTCAATCAATTTCCAGGAATATACCATGTAAAATTACCCTAAAAAATAATACAATTATCACCTTTCTGACTTCTTGTACCAGGCATGTAATGCAAGAGTTCAAAGTAGTTTTGGATCCAACTAAAATTATTATTATGGGATATAGCATCCACAAACTCTGTGATGTTAATGATAAGTTAACATCTCAAATCTAGCCTTGTACAAAGTCTGTAAACAATACCTGGTTATTATCAATATGCTATGAAGACTATACTATTATATAATGAGCATGTGTGTAGAGACTGGCACATAGTAAAAGGCTCACACAATAGTAGTGTGAGCTTCTTCTACTGCTGATACGGTTATTAGAAATATTATCTAACCAAAGTGAATTCAGAATTTTGAGGTGTGGTTATGGTTTGTTATGTATGTTCTGGTTCCTATATCTAATACTATGCTTCTAGATGAAAGCATCTATAATAAATTCACCTCTGTATCAAGTGTTGAGTCCAGTTCCTGGCACAAAGCAACCCTCAAGAGTGGTAGCTGACCTGCCAGTGAGGAATAATTCTTCATTAACCATAATACCCTGACAAAAGGAAATGCCCTATCTTTCTAATCATTCTCCAACACATTTTTTACCAATAATAAATATTTAAAAGATGAGTGGTATTTTAATATTTATTTCCTATGCTTTCTTGCATCTCTGTGCTAGACTGAACTGAATATTCACAATTTTCATTAAAAGAAACAGAGTTATCATTAATGATTTGATAATATTAAAATAGATCTCTAAATATTTATAAGAGGATTTCCTAGAATTATAATTAGGACAGAATAAACACTATATTCAAGTAACTAAATCATGGAATCAGGTATTCAGATACATATAACATCTTCCTTGGCAGCAAAAGCTGTGTTTATGATTCTGTTAACACTTGTTCAGAAGTCCAATTAATAAAATTACAGCATAAACATTCATATACCTTATTTACCATGGCAACTGAAACAAAAATATATATATATATAAATGAGTTCACCAAATGTTAATGCTAGGGAACACTAAATACCACTAAATCAGACCTGAAACAAGCATGAAATAATTATCTAAAACGCTTCATAACATGAGTGATGAACACTTTAAGTTTGAAATTTAAATTTCAGAATTGAAATTTTCATAATATAGCTTTGAAATGATGATAATAAAATGATTTAGTCCTACAAATTAACTAGTTAATTTCTGTTTTCTAAACTACTCACTTATTCATAAAGAAAAAAATTTGTCCATTGTCCCATGGCCCCTAGCTGGCTGGAAGAAAGACACCAAAGCACCAAATAGCACAATCCTGAGGTCCCTGGGCAGCCAGAGTAAAGACACTCAAGTACCCTGCCCTGCACCACCTGGGGCAGCTAGAAGAAAGACACCTAAGCACCCACCATATCCCCAAGGCATGCACCACTAAAAATGAGCAAATATGTGATAGAGAGAAGGGAAAGATAGATTACTTGGCGAAGAAATGGGAGAGAAAGTGAAGCCAAATTGGGAGAGATGAAACTAATGACACTATGGTGCTGATAAGTGGGCAGATATGCGGATTCTGGGCCACCACCTGAGGCCATTGTTACATCAAGACCCAGGTTGCTGCCAAAGGCTATTTCTGGATCCATGGTCCTACCACAGTCAGAGTCTGTGGTTCATGGTCTCATATTACCACCTGTGATCAGTGATCTAGGGTGCTCTTTGAGACTATCCTGATGGCTAGAGTGAGTAGAGCAAACTGAACTGAATGGCCTGTGCTACCCACCAGTGACCATGGTGACATCAGAACCCATGCTGCTACAGGGGCCATGTCCATGGTCCTATTGCATCCAGGGTCTATGTTGATATCTGAGGCCTGTGTTATCACCAAAAGTCATGAAGATGTCCCTGATCTCCCAAGCTGGCTCTGCCCTTCACTGGACATCACACTGCTGAGAGTTAGCCCCACTCATCACTTGAGGAGCCTGGGAAAATTGGCTCTAGTGGTGCTGGTGCAGGAGGACTGACTCTGCCCCTTGCTGGCTGTGGCACTTGGGAGGCCGGCCTGCACCATGCCTGGGAAGCACAGCAGAGCTGGTCCTGGTGGCACAGGCACAAAAGAGCTGATAGGCTGACCAACTTTGCTTCTATCCAGGCCCAGATTCACTGATTCAGTGCTCTGGGTTGGCTCATGCCAACAACCACTCCATCTACTAACTGCTGGAATATGTGATGGGGCCAGGTTTGCAGATCCAGGCAGTGGGATCTCCATTATACCGGGCAGCAACAGGATATTTGAAAGGGGTCCAGGTGAGGATCCAGTGTTGATGGTGTAGAAGACAAAGGCCTTGAACCAAACCAAAGAGTCATTACAGAGAGGGTTTTTTAAGTGGAGTTGCTTGGGGGAAGGGGTATGTTGTGTGATGCCCTGGCACACCACAGCTTCCACAGCAACATGATTGGTTGGTTGGTTGGTTGGTTGGTTGGTTGGTTTTTTGTTTTGGTTTTAGTTTTTCCTTTGAAGGGAAGGTTGCATGGTTGGAGGAGAGATAATGAAGAGTTGGAGAGATGAGTGGGATTGAGGTGCATGATATGAAATTCACAAAGAATCTATAAAAAGAATTTTTAAAAAGAAAAATATGTTCCTGTGTAGAGCTCAATAAAAAGAAATAGGATGAGCTTATACCCAGAAGGTGCTCCCACATATAATAGGGACACATGCTCCACTGTGTTCATAGCAGCCTTATTTATAATAGTCAGAATCTGGAAAGAACCCAGATGTCCCTCAACAGAGGAATGGATACAGAAAATGTGGTACATTTACACAATGGAGTACTACTCAGTCGTTAAAAACAATGAATTTATGAAATTCATGGGCATATGGATGGATCTGGAGTATATCATCCTGAGTAACCCAGTCATAAAAGAACATACATGATATGCACTCACTGATAAGTGGATATTAACCCAGAAGCCCCGAAGCTCAGAATACCCAAGATACAATTCACAAGCCACATGAAACTCAAGAAGAAGAAAGACCATAGTATGGATACATATATCCATCTTAGAAGGGGGGAACAAAACACCTATGGAAGGAGTTACAGAGACAAAGTGTGGAGTAGAGACTGAAGAAATGAACATCCAGAGACTGACTCACCTGGAGATCCATCTCATGTACAATCACCAAACCCAGACACTGTGTGGATGCCAACAAGTGCTTGCTGACAGGATCTTGATATAGCTCTCTCCTGAGAGGTTCTGCCAGTGCCTCACAAATGCAGAGGCAGATGCTCACAGCCATCCATTGGACTGAACACAGGATCCCCAATGAAGGAGCTAGAGAAAGGACCCAAGGAGCTGAAGGGGTTTGCAGCCCCATAGGAGGAGCAACAATATGAACTAGCCAGTACCTCCAGAGCTCCTAGGGACTAAACCACCAACCAAAGAGCACACATGGTGGGACTCATGGCTCCAGCTGCATATGCAGCAGAGGACGGCCTAGTCGAACATCAATAGGAGGAAAGGCCCTTTGTCCTATGAAGGCTGTATGCCCAGTTTGGGGGAATGCCAGGGCCAGGAATCAGGAATGGGTGGGTTCGTGAGCAGGGGGAGGTGGGAGGGGATGGGGGAAGGTGTTTTTGGAGAGGAAACCAGGAAAGGGGATAACATTTGAAATGTAAATAAAGAAAATATCTAATAAAAAAAAGAAAATATTTTTTAAAAAAGAAATGTCCAATCTCCAAGAAAAGAAAAGAAAAGAAATAGGAAATGAAACATTAAAACTTTTATTTTTGTAAGTATATTTTTATTAATAAAAAATACATGTATATTTTGATCATATTACCATCCCTTCCCCCAAATCCTCCCAGACCCACACCTCTCATTTCCCACACAACTTTGTGAGCCCATTAAAAAAAAAAAATAAGAGTCCATGGGCTGGAGAGTCGGCTCAGCATTTAAGAGTACTTGCTGCTCTTCCAGAGGTCCTGAGTTCAATTACCAACAAACACATGATGGTTCAAAACTATCTGCAATGTGATCAAATGCCTTCTTCTGGTCTGAAGAAAGAGACAGTGTATTCATATATATTAAATAAATAGATGTACATAGATAGATAGATAGATAGATAGATAGATAGATAGATAGATAGATAGATAGATAGATGACAGACAGACAGACAGACAGACAGATATGAAAGAAAAGATCCAATGTGTGTTTCCCATATATCTTGGGTATGTGGTCATTTATCCACCAGAATGGAGTTGCTATACTAGAAACTATAATAGTGACTGCCTGAGCTGGTAAGAGAGCCATCTTTACTCCAGTGAGTTGCCAGGGAGAGGGCAGATTGCAGAAGCGACACAGCTGCTGGGACAGATTCCATTTCTGGCTCCAGACGTCCAGCACCTTTCCCGCCAGAGGAGAGGTGTCCACCTGGGAGGTTTCTCACTGCCTGAGCTGGTAAGAGAGCCATCTTTGCTCCGATGCATTGCTGGGGAGAGGGTGGCCTACAGAAGCGACACAGCTGCTGGGACCGATTCCGTTTCTGACCCCAGATGTCCAGCACCTTCCCCACCAGAGGAGAGGTGTCTGCCCAGGAGGGCTCTCACTGCCTGAGCTGGTAAGGGAGCCATCTTTGCTCCAGTTCACCTAGGCTCCAGTCTACACTGGTAAGAGTGAGGACTGCAGAAGCTACACAACTTCTGGGACAGGATGAAGCAACACAGCTTCGGGAACAGAACCCATTTCGAGCTCCAGACATTTGGGCACCTTCCCCACCAGAGGAAAGGTGGCCACCTGGGAGGGCTCTGTCCACCAGAGCAGGTGAGAGGGTCAAATTGTGTCCGGGGACCCTCAGAGACTAGTCTGCAGGTGAGTGTGCAAACTGCAGAGGCGATACATCTTCTGGGACAGGCCCCGTTTCAGGCCAACATCTTCAGCCAGGAGGCAGATCTGAATGCCAGGCCCCTGTACACCTTCCCTGCTAGAGGAGAGATTGCCTGCAGAGA
>NC_034592.1:24409048-24415692 GCF_900095145.1 Mus pahari
AGCAGAAGATGGGATATTCAGCCATCATTGGGAAGAGAGGCCCCTTGGTCTTGCAAACTTTATATGCCCCATAGAGGGGAACACCAGGGCCAAGAAGTGGNAATGGGTAGGTAGGGGAGCAGGGTGAGGGGAGGGTATGGGGGACATTCTGGATAGCATTTGAAATGTAAATGAAGAAAATATCTAATAAAATATTTAAAAGGAAAAAAAAGTGAGAGAACAATTGGTCCTTTTTTTCTCCCAACTTCCTCTCCCCTCCTGTTTTCCAGCTTCCTCTCCCCTCCTTCTATTTTTTCTAATATTTTTTTTGCTCTATTGAAAAATTGAAATTGTATAAATATGGTTTAAAGCTACAAGATATAAAAATTTTATTGATGCTAAATTTAAAAGTTACTCTACTAAAAACGTCGGTTATAAAAGTGTTTCTAAATTTAGATATAAATTTTGTTATCTAATGCAGGGCCATGGGTGTGGGGATAAGAGGGGAGTGGGAGAGAACCTGTGTCCCACCAGAGTTCCAGTGCTCTGGGCGGGCAGACATGGGAGGACTGCACACGCTTTCCCCGTAGCCACGGGTGGGCATCTGGCTGTTAA
Organism: Mus pahari; assembly: GCF_900095145.1. Lineage (NCBI taxonomy): Eukaryota > Metazoa > Chordata > Mammalia > Rodentia > Muridae > Mus > Mus pahari. The sequence continues at coordinate 24,409,643 of NC_034592.1, forward strand.
GCCACTGATCCCACACAAGACACTGCAAGACATCTGCCCAGACCCTTCAGCCTTTTAAAGTCACTCTGAGAAGTTGAGAAGCCTTTGTATATTACTTGGTCCTTTTCCCTTACAGCTTTTAATATTCTTTCTCTGTTCTGTCTATTTGGTGTTTTGATTATTAGCCTCTTAGTCCTTTTCTTGTTATTGTTGGTTTTCCTAGTCTGCTCCTTTAATGTTATGCTGTAGTCTATTGCTGACATCTGCCTTTATTCTATTAATGTTCACTATCTATCAATCTGAGTTTTTTATTATTTTTTATTTTATTAATCAGCTTATTCATTTACATTTCAAATTATATCCCCCTTCCTAGTTTTCCCTCCACTAACTCCTCATCCTATCCCCCTTCCCTTTTGCCTCTATGAGGGTGATCCTTCACCAACTCACCCACTCCTGCCTCACTGTTCTAGAATCCCCCTACACTGGGGCATCAAGCCTCCATAGGACCAAGGGCCTCCCCTCCCACTGATGCAAGCAAGATAAGGTTATCCTCTGCTAAATATATAGCCGGAGCCACGGATACTCTTTGGTTGGTGGTTTAGTCCCTGGGAGTTCTAGGTGGTTCATTTGGTTGATATTGTTCTTCCTAAGGGGTTGTAATCCTCTTCAGCTCCTTCAGTCCTTCCCTATTTCTTCTGTTGGGATCCCAGGGCTCAGTCTGTTGGTTGGCTGTGATTATCTGCATCTTTATTACTCAGGTGCTGGCAGAACCTCTCAGAGGACAGCCATACCAGGATCTTGTCAGCAAGCACTTCCTGGCATCAACCAATAGTGTCTGGGTTTGGTGTCTACAGATGGAATGGATTCCTAGGTGGGGCAGTCTCTAGATGGCCTTTCCTTCAGTCTCTGCTCAATTTTTTGTCCCTATTCTTCCTTCACACAGGAATGATTCTGTGTTAACATTTTTGAGATGGATGGGTGGCCTCATCTCTCAACTGGGGGCCATGCCTATCACTGGAAGTGGCCTCCACAGGTTCTATCTCCCCTTTGGTTGGTGGTTTAGTCCCTGGGAGCTCAAGGGTATTTAGGTAATATCATCCCTGTTGTGTCCCAAACCTAAAGAAAGAGATGACCATAAATCTACAAGAAGACTATAGAGCACCAAATAGATGAAAGCAGAAAAGAAAATCCTCTCCACATAGTAATCAAAACACTAAATATGCAAAACAAAGAAAGAATATTAAAAGCTGTAAGGCGAAAAGGCCAAGTAACATAAAAAAAGGCAGACCTATCAGAATTACATCAAACTTCTCAACAGAGACTCTAAAAACCAGAAGGTCTTAGGCAGATGTCATACAAAACCTAAGAGAACAAAAATGTTAGTACAGGCTACTATAACCAGCAAAATTATTAACCTGATATTTATCTCTCTTAAATGATCCTCTAGAACATTGAGAAAACTTTGGATTATCTATAGGAAATGTCTTGGGGTAATATACAAACTCCTAGTATCTGCAAATCCAATGACAGTGTTTTCTACCATTCTTCCTTTGATTCTATAAGAACAGAGAGAACCAGGCCTCATTTGCTGAGCTGAGCAATTTTCCAGACTATTTCAGATCTATAGAGCATTAAAGCCTTAATAAAACCTTTTTGAATTTTATTCTCTTCTATTTTTATATTGATTTTTTCATATGCTATATGCTGATCCCAAATGTTGTCCCTGAAATGTTAAGATTTTGATTTCTTGTTTGCTTATATAGATAGAGATGACAGATATATGATAGAGAGATAAATGATAGAGATAGATAGATGACAGATAGATAGATAGATAGATAGATAGATAGATAGATAGATAGATAGATAGATAGATGATAGAGAGAGAGATGATAGAGAGAGAGATGGATGATAGATATGAAAAACAGACAGACTGACTGAATTTATGCTCCCCAAATGTATTCATTGAAGTCCAAGTTTCCAATATCTCAGACTTTGATTATCTCTTCGGATAGGGTCTGTAAAGAGATAAAATTAAGTCGAGTTCTAATTCAATATTACTGGTACTGTTGAGAATTGTCTAGGACACAGACATACAAAAAGATTACATCTGTCTACTGAATATGCAGAGAGGTACAAACATATACAAGCTAAGGGAAAAGACCTCAGAAGAAACCTGATCCTAGATCTACAGCCTTCAGAATTTAAGAAGGTATATTTCTATTGTTTAAGCCACTCCAACTGTAAAAATATAGGGCAGAAAGGGATTAAATTGGGCAATATTCTAGTCTATTTACATGACTTTGTCATGTGCTGGCAAAATAATGCAATGTTTTGGATAACTCTGCTTATTAAAACTAAAATGTAAGTGGTAGTTAATGCCTAAAAAAGAGTATCTACAGTTTTTGCCAATAAACTACCTTACATTATGACCATCAAATCCACTTACAAAATGTGAACATCTCTGATTCATGGATAACCTCAGATATGACATAAATCACTTCAAGCTAGAATATAAAAAGAGCAGACTTGTTATCAAATAGGATGGACTAAGCATAGGGCAGCGATGAAGGTCAGGGACTCTGAAATCAAGTTCAGCCCTGATTAATTTAGGTCAGAGATCTTGGGAAAGTTGCCAAACTTAATCCCTTTCTGCCCTACATTTTTATGATTAATTTGCCTGTTACAGTTTATTGCTTATAATATATAACTTAATTCCTTTCAACAGTAGGTTGATGTGTCTTAAAAAGAAAAGCATGAACAGCCATATTTGTGGTAGCTCAAGTCAACTCTTCAAATAAGCCCACCAATACAAAGTGCTAATAGACATTGTTGGCTCACTTTTTCCAAAGTTATCCTAATACATGTATAAAACTGAAAAAGTTATGTCTTCATCAATCTTTCTTCTTGTACTAGATGGAAACAAATTATTTGCTGGCCTTGAAGAATCTTCTAGTACTTTCAATATCCTTTATGCTTTTTAATTATGCATGATTATAGGATAATAGATCAGAGTAATTGCCATACTATCTGATATAGATAAATATAATCTTTTTTGTATTACGAACATTCAAATTCTCTCCTAACATATTGAAATATTTTGTTAGTTATTATCAAGCATAATAATCCATTTTGATCTAAGGCATTATTGCCTATGTTGATATACAACAGATAACCTTTTCATATTAGAATTATTGTGAGGATTAAATGGGTTGCATGTGTCAAGTCCTTCACCAGTGCCTGTGCTTCAGTAAGCATTAGTCCACCCTGCTATTGACCATGTTGTACACACTGCTGCCAGCCTTGCTGTACACATTGCTATTTATTTGCTTGTCCTAAGGAGATCATTTAGATATGCTTCATTCAAGCATGTGTGCAGGTTGAAGTCACTTAAACAAGACCAGTTAGAAGTCCTACAGCACACTGTAGCTTCCAGAGCTCTCTGTATTAGGTATTTGAGAGCCAAATTCTAGAAGATAATAAAGTGTTTGGTTTTAGGCTACTACTGTCTCTGAGGAGGATTTTCTCAATAGAATCATAGGAAGAGGTACCTACACCTTGAAATAGAATCCATTTGTTTCTTTGTTTCCTGGGCATAATGCAATTTAATTATTTCCAGATCCTGAATAGCTAGTGCATACTTCATATCATATAATTCCCATTATATTAAATATGTCAATAGGTGTACACTATGTTGTTATGATATAGGTAAGATAACCACCATGACTATAACTCTGAAGTGACATATAAAAACTATGGATATAAAGTAAGATGTCTCAGGCCAGACCTTCCATGAGGTCATCAAGAATATCCCTGGTCTTTTTAAGAGTCCATTCTTGCTCTGTATTCCAGAAAGGTTCCAAGTCAGATATGCTGGTATTCTGATCTAGAGATAAATATTTTTATCCTAAGGGGAATATGTTTCTCTGACTAGAAAGTGGGATGGTTGTACCTGTGGAGTTCTGGGACTGTGTTGGGCTCAGCTATGGCCAAGATTACATTGAGGTTTATGAGGCTAATTCCCAACCCTCCATCCATCAAGGGGAAACTAAAACTTTCTCTTCTGGACTGTTTAATTAGACCATCAGGAACAACTTGAGAGGTTAATTAGCATCAAGAAAATGTGCCTAGAAGTTCATAGGCAATGTTTCCCCAGAGCCTCGTTAAAAGAACTAAAGTTGAGGCCATCCCTCTGATGCAACTTCTGTAGTGATGGTGGCTTAGACAATTCTTTGACACAGCTCTAAGTAGGGTCTCTTGGGTTTTCTGCTGGGCTGTTCTCAAAGGACTGTATGCTACTTTAGTTTTAGAAAGAGTATGAAGATGCTATGTATCTCAGAGGCTTTCCCTCTTCCCATAGGAAGCTCTTCCACCAGCTCAGCCTTGCAGTGCAGTGGGGAGCAGCCTGCTTCAGAGATAATTTTTATGATCCTTGCAGATTATACTCTCAAAGGTAGACAAGTTCATTCTTCCCAAGATATTTCAACTCTAGATTTAAAAGCTCTGTGACTGGCTAACAGTGGTGATTTTCAATTACTTCTGTACCTTTGAAATCATCTGGAGATATTTTGAAATAATGACAATGGCAAAGCCACATCCAAGATGAACCAAATTGAAATTTTTGAGCATAGTGTTTGTAAATTTCCCCAGAGACAGTATTGAACAGGAAAGGCTGAATTCTTCAGAGGACCCTGATTCACTTGGGAAATTTGTGAGAGCAACAGCTTCAATTTTATGGTCTTTTAAGTTTCCTCTTCCCTCATTTCCTAGATGTGTTTTAACCAGCCATTAATTTGTGTTTTGTTTTTTGTTTTGTGGTTCTTGTGTGTAGTGTGCTTATTTATTTGTATTTAGGATTTATGTGTCAATATATCTTGTGAGAAGAAATAAAGATGATACTATGCTAAAAATATTTCAAGTCTATTTTTCTAGTCTTCCATTTTTCTATTTTTGTTTTTGTTTTTTTGTTACCTAATCATGAATTGGACCACAAATATCCACAAATATCATAAATCAGACCTAATAGTAAAATTTAAACAGAAACCATGAACACCATAAGGTCTCCATTGATTCCTACCAAAAGTTCATCATTTATTCACATGTACCAATATGAATATTAGCAGCATTGAAATCACACCATGTAAATATATATTAGCAACTTCACTTTTCATCTAACAATATGTATTGAAAATGGTTGCAAGCCACCAATTTCTACAAACTACACTGTTTTTAACTACTTCATAGTATTTCAGGGTTATCTTAAAATATGAAGTTATACCAGGTTCTGGTACATGCCTTTAATCCTATCACTCAGGAGGCAGAGGCAGACAAGTCTCTGTTCAAAGCACTCTGGTATTAATTCCAGGACAGCCAGAGTTACACAGGGAAACCCTGTCTCAAAAAAAAACAAAAAACAAAAAACAAAAAAACAAAACAAAAAACACCTAAACAAATAAATAAAAAATATAGAAGTTAACATAATTTATTTAAACTTCTTTATTACATGACAGATAATTCTCTGTTTACAGGAATGAAAGAAAAAAGGAAGAAGGAAGGAAGGAAGGAAGGAAGGAAGGAAGGAAGGAAGGAAGGAAGGAAGGAAGGAAACCTGATATATCTGTCTGCTTAGAGGACTTGCCAGAGCCTGACATTCTGAGGCAGAAACTCACGGCCAACTATTGGACTGAGCTCGGAGGTCCCTGATGGAGGAGTTGGAGAAGGGAATGAAGGAGCTGAGGAGGTTTGCACCCCCATGGAGGGAGCAACAGTATCAACAGGCCAGACAACCAGGAACTCCCAGGAACTGGACCAACAACCAAAGAATACACATGGAGCAACCCATGGCACTGGCCACATATGTGGCAGAGGATGGCCTTGTTGGACATCAGTGGAAGGAGAGGCCCTTGGGCCTGAAGGGTTTTGATGCCCCAGTGAAGGGAAATGCCAGGGCAGGAGGAAGGAATAGGTGGGTGGGGGAGCACCCTTATAGAGGCAGGGGAAGGGGGGACGAGATAGGGAGTTTTCGAAGGGAAGATATGGAAAGGGGAAAACATTTGAAATGTAAATAAAGAAAA
>NC_034592.1:24415977-24417304 GCF_900095145.1 Mus pahari
GGCTGTGATAGCCTCTAGCTCCTTACATATTTACCTTCTATACCACATTTGTATGGTAGCAGCACCTTCCCAGTTTGTCACTATACTGGTCAAAAATATTTCATGATTTCATCAGTTTGACTATAATTTTATATATTTATTGGTCATTATAGTGTTTTCCATTGTGGATTGCTTTATTTTTCTTTTCTCATTAGGCTAGTCTATCTNCTGCAGAGGCAAGTTGATGCTAAAACCTCAAACTTAACAGATTAAAGTTTTTGCTCAGCTTGAATCCTCAGTGGAGAAAGAAAGAAATTGTTTGCACATGATGAGGCTCAAAATTAACATGTCACTAAAACTGATAACTCTTTGAATAGAAATGATCTCATGGTCAATAGTTCAACTACATGAAGACACAGATGTAGGAAAGAGCTTTGTAGGGAGGGGGCTGTTGACAAGAGTGAGAGTAATTAGAATGCATTTTAAACATGTATGTAAATGTCAAAGAACAAATGTAATTAATAAAAATATAAAGAAATGGTCATCTGTTTGCACCAAACAGAAGTTGGGAAATGTACATTTTCACAAGGAATATTTAATAAACATCACTACCTTGACTAGAACTATATCTTACATTCTTACTGTTCTATTAAAATCTTCAATGAACATTCCCTGCTCAGTGTTTTACATTCAGCTTTATTCCTGGCATCACTAATCAGACACAACTTTTCAGGTTTATATATCAAATTTGCCATCCCCTACTCCTTTTGAGTCACTTTCCTTGTATTATTTTGTTTTTCAAAATAATTTTATTCTTTTGTACTTTTCTCTCTTTAGGGGCTGGAGAGACAGATCAGCAGTTAAGAGCACTATATGCTCTGCTCTTCCTGAGGTCCCGAGTTACCAGCAACTACATGATGACTTACAACCATCTGTAATATGAACCAGTACCCTATGCTGATGTACAAGCATGCATGCAGATGAAGCATTCACATATATAAAAGGCATAAGCAAATAAATCTTTATTTTTATTTTCTTTCTCTAGTAGACTTTAAAATTGCTTGGATGAGTTTTATAAAGACTGTCTATATATATATATATATATATATATATATATATATATATATATATATATATATATGACAGTGTAGTTGTTTGAATGATATCCCCCAAATGTCTCAAGCATTTGAATGCTTGATCCCCTGTTGGTGGGGCTGTTTAGGAAGGTTTAAGAGATATTGTCTTGCTGGAGGAAGGAGTGGGTTTCTCAGTTTCAAAAGCCAAATACCATCCCCATTTAGCATTCTCTCTCTCTCTCTCTCTCTCTCTCTCTCTCTCTCTCTCTCTC
>NC_034592.1:24417349-24419749 GCF_900095145.1 Mus pahari
TCTCTCTCTCTCTCTCTCTCTCTCTCCCTTCTCTCTTTCCCCCTGCATTTCTATAATAAAGCTCTAAAACTATAGACAGTCTCTGCTCAAAATCTGCTGCGCTCACTCTCACAGGTGTTGGGAACCTCTCTTCCCTCATCCCTCTCTCCTATAACCCCAGGGCTTTAGCAAGGTAGCTCTAGGAATCCCAGGTAGGGTTTCCCTTTGGCCACCCCCTGAAGAGTGGGATAGAGGAATACCCACCCAGGGATGAGTGGAAGGTGTATGGCAGTTCTCCCATGCCTGACTGACCAGAGAATAGGTGGAACTCTGGCGGGATGTGGGCCTTTCCCCCCCCTCTTCCCCAGGCTCCCCTTATTAGTTCCCAATACATGTATGTCACAGGGTTTTCACTGAGTTCAAGAAATCTAATCATATTTATAGGTTATTAAGATTTTAAAATTAGACTTTAGTGGGAAACAAGACCTTCACCTCATATTTCAGCTGCTCCAAATACAAGCTCCAGTCTCACTCCCAGCTCTGTAGCAAAACACCTGCTGAAACAGACCTCCCTTCCACTGTCCTTACCCCCATCTCCAATCCATCACACAGATCTTCCCCTTCTAACTCCCCTGGTCCCATTCATTGCTTTATCTCAGTCCCTAAACCCAGAAGAAACTCAGCTTGGAACAAGAAGACTACCATGGAAGCAGGTAAGCTAACTAAAGATCTTACCCCAGTCTCATCCCCAGCTCTGTAGCAGACCTTCTGTTCTACTCTCTCCTCATTGTCAGCCCCCATTCCCAAGGGACTAAGAAAATCATGGAGAAACTCCTTGCTTTCCTCTCTCTGGTGGACCCCCCAGTCCTTACCAACACATCTTCATTTCTTTTTGTCTGCTACCAATAACTAGAAACACATTTTACCTGGAACCCAAAGTGCCCAGACCTATAAGTATCCCAGAATTCCATAAGTAGCAACATACAGCCACCACATTCTCCCAAGGACTATAGAGGGCAAAAGAAACTAAGGATAAAAATATCTACTGCATGAACATGAAACCAGGTATCAGCATGTGGAATTACAAACATCCTAACCTGGGATTCCCTAGACATCAGCATAATAACACAATCAATAACAACCAAGACAATATTTCTCCCCTAGAACCCAGACACTCTACCAGAGCAGCCTTAACTTTTGCAACATACCTGAAGTAACAACAACAAAGACAAGGCTACCCACTCTCACCCCATCTATTCGATATAGTACTTGAAGTTCTAGATAGTGCAATAAAACAACAAAGTGAGATCAAGGAGATACAAACTGGAAAAGAAATAGACAAAGTATCAATATTCACAGATTATATAACGGTATACATAAGCAACCCCCAAAATTCTACTGCAGGGCTATTTGCTCCACTATGTTCATAGCAGCTTTATTCATAATAGCCAGAAACTGGAAACAGCATAAATGTCCCTCAACTGAAGAATGGATAAAGAAAGTGTGGCACATCTACACAGTAAAATACTATTCAGCTATTAAAACAAGGACATCATGACTTTTGAAGGCAAATGGATGGAACTAGAAATTATCATTCTTAATGATGATAAACAAGAGGGAAGACCAAAGCAAGGATTCTTGAATCACTTAGAAGGGAAAATAAAATAGTCAAAGAAGGCAGATGAAGGGAGGTAATTGGGTGAGAGAGAGGATGGGAAGGAGAATGGAAGTGTGGGATCCAATGTGGAAAGAAAAGAAAACCAGAGGTCCAGGAGAATGAATGGATCTGCAGCTAGAGTAGTAGGGTTATGGGCATCTCTAGGATGTGCCAAAACCTGGGGTAGAGGAGGATCCAAGGATTCTATGGGGGTGACTTTAGCTGAGACTCATAGCAGTGGGGATATTGAACCTGAAGCCAGGCATGACCCCCCAGTGGAGAGATAATTACACCAACCCACCCACAAACCTTTTGACCCCCAAATTATCCTGTCTACAAGAAATATAGGGATGAAGATGGAGCAGAATGAGGCAATGGCCAACCAGTAACCAGTTCAATTGAGATCCATCTTATGGGCAAACACCAATTCCTGACACTAATAATTATACTCTGCTATGCTGTAGACAGAAGTCTATCATGCATGTCCTCTGAGAGGGACTCCCCAACAGATTACTGAAACAGATTCAGAGAGCCACTCACAAATGTTGGATAGAACTCAGGGACTCTTATGGAAGAGTTAGGGGAATAATTGCAGCCCCCCAAATGGATAAGAACTCCACAGGAAGATTGATAGGGTCAACTTATCTGAATGTTTTGGGGCTTTCAGAGATTTATCCACCAACCAAATAGCATATACAAGCTGGACCTAGCCTATACAGAGAGAGAGAGAGAGAGAGAGAGAGAGAGAGAGAGAGAGAGAGAGA
>NC_034592.1:24420011-24423947 GCF_900095145.1 Mus pahari
GAGAGGGAGAGGGAGAGGGAGAGGGAGAGGGAGATGTTCAGTTTAGTCTTCATGTGGGTACCCTTGCCTACCTGTGGAATCCATTCTCCTGGATGGGCCGCCTTGTCTGTCCTCAGTGGGAGAGCATATGCCTAACCCTGTGAAGAGCTGATGTCCCAGGACCCCTACCCTCTCAGAGAAGAAAATGAAGAAGATATGGGGAGAGACTTGTGAGGGGACAGGAGGGGCAGTAAATATGATATAAAATGAATAAATGAATTTATTAAGTTAATTAGTGGAGAAAAAGAAAGAAAAAATATACATTGGTCAAAGAAGATATTAAATCTAAAAAACTTGACACAAAATATACAGAAAATCTGAGATACTATGAAAAGATCAAATCTAAGAAATATGGGACTATAAGAAGGAGAAGTCTGAATCAAAGGCACAGAAAATACTTTCAACAAAATCACAGAAGAAATTTTCCATAATCTAATGAAAGAGGTACTTATCAAAGTATAAAGAAGCATACAGAATACCAAATAGATTGGGCCAGAAAACAAAGTCCCCTGACTACATAATAATAAAAACACTGAACTTACAGAACAAAGAAAAAATATTGAAAGCTGCAAGGTAAAAAGATCAAGTAAGATATAAAGACAGACCTATTAGTAATAGCTGACTTCTTAATTGATGTTCTAAAAGCCAAAGGGACCTGGACAGATGTTCTACAGGCTCTAAAAGACCACAGATATCAGTCTAGACTACTACACCCAGGAAAAACCTTCCTTCCCAGTAGAGAATATTAGACATCCCATGATAAAACCAAATTTAATCAATATCTACCCACAAATCCAGCCCTATGGAAGGCATTAGGAAGAAAATTCCAACCCAAGAACACACACACACACACACACACACACACACAAAATAATAATCCCAGACAAGAAAAATCAAGAGGGGAATTGCACACACACACACACATACACACACACACACACACACACACACACACACCTACCGCAACAATGACAACAAAAACAACAGGAATCAATAAATACTGATCATTAATAATTGATATCTCTCAACAGCAATGCTCTTGATTCTCCAATAAAGAGACACAGACCAATAGAATGGATATAAAAGCAGAATTCATCCTTCTGCCACATCCAAGAAACATACCTTAACATCAAGATAGACATCACCTCAGGATAAAAGGATGAAAAGGGATATTTCCCAAGAAAATGGACCTAAGAAGCAAGCTGGTATAGTTATTTTAATATTTGACAAAATAAACTTTAAACTACAATCAGAGGAAGTAAGAAGGAATACTACATACTCATCAAAGGAAAGTCCCCATGAGAACATTGCAATTTTAGCATCTACTCAACAAACACAAAGGCACCCAAGTTTGTGAAAGAAGCACCTTGACAACTTAAGTCAAATATTGACTCTCACACACTGCTAGTGGGAGACTTCAATATCTGATACTTTATGGGTAATGTTCACTTTTAAGTGAGTACTTACCATACGTGTCTTTGTGGGTCTGGGTTACCTCATTCAGGATGACATTTTCTAGTACCATCCATTTGCCTGCAAATTTCAAGATGTCCTTGTATCTAATAGCTGAGTAGTATTCCATTCTTTATCCAATATGAATAAATTTGTTATGAATTAATCTGTGTGAACATAGTTGAGTATGTGTCCCTGTGGAATAGTGAGGGATCTTTTGGGTATATTCCCAGAAATGGTACAGCTGGATCTTGAAGTAGAATATGTCCCAGTTTTCTGAGAAATAGACAAATGGATTTCCAAAGTGGCTGTACAAGTTTTCACTCCCACCAGCAGTGGAAGAGTGTTTCCTGTGCTCAGTATCTTAAGAGGAGAGGTTTGATGGAAGAATCTCATTCGGGGCTGAATGTTCCAAGGTCTCTCTAACTCTCTGCACAATGTCTGGTTGTAGTATCTCTATTTGTCCCCATCTGCTGCAGAAGGAAGCTTCTCTGATGATAGATGAACCAGACATGATCTGTGAGTATAGCAGAATGCCATTAGAAGTAATTTTTTCTTTTAGAATAGTGTTACCTGGCTGGTATATTCTGTTGCTTCATTTTTAGGCATTCTGGGTGGGTGTTAAGATGGAAACTCAGTGTTGCTGGGAATATTAAAAAAAAAAAAAAAAAAAGATCCTGTCAACTCTCCTGCCCCACCCAGCCACATTCCTGCTCTAGTATCGATGGTGGGCTACAACACTATATCCTGGTGAGGTCCAGCTCAGCATGTTCTTGCCACTCTCTCAACTAGCCCCCACTGCACGTGTCCCTGCACCACTAGTTCTTCCTCATCCATAAACCCATGTAATCGGAGATCTCACATTCCAGTAACCAAATGGGACCACCAACCTCGCAGTTGCTTCTCACTTTTATTATGAAAGGGTGTTGGATTTTGTCAAAGGCTTTTTCAGAATCTAATGAGATGACCATGTGATTTGCACCTTTCAGTTTGTGTATAGGTGGGTTCCATGAATAGATTTTCATATATTGAACCATCCCTGCATCTCTGGGATGAAGCCTAATTGCTCATGGTAGATGATCTTATGTGGTTTTGGATTTAGTTTGCAAGTATTTTATTGAGTATTTTTGCACCAATGTTTATAAGAGAAACAGTCTATAATTCTCTTTCTTTGAATAATCTTTGTGTGCCTTAAGTGTCAGGGTGAATATAACCTCATAGAATGAGTTTAACAATGTTATTTTTGTTTCTATTTTGTGGAATAGTTTGAGGAGTATTGACATTATTAGTCTGATAGAATTCTATGCAAAACAATCTTGCTGTGGGTGTTTTGCTTCCTTTTGTTTTGTTTTCTTCTCTTCAGAGACTTTCAATTTCTGCTTCTATTTTCTTGGTGGATATAAGGACTACTTAAATAGTTTACCTGATCTTGATTTAACTTTGGTAAGTGATTATATATCGACAAATTCATTCATTTTGTTTAGATTTTTCCAATTTTGTGGAGTACATGCTTTGGAGTAAGACCTAATGATTCTTTTAATTTCCTCAGAGTCTGTTGTTATGTCTCTTTTTTCTTTTCTGATTTTGTTTATTTGGATACTGTTTCCCTGTCTTCTAGTTAGTTTGGCTAAGGGTTTATCTATCTCCTTGACTTTCTCAAAAAACCATCTCTTGGTTTCTTGATTTTTTGATTCTTTGTATTGTATTGTTTGGTTTGGTTGGTGAGTTGGCGGTTGGTTGGTTGGTTGGTTGGTTGGTTGGTTGGTTGGTTGGTTGGATGGGTTATTTTTTTTTTTGCTTTAATTTATTGATTTCAGCCCTGAATTTGATTATTTCCTGCATCTTTGATTATTTCCTCTGCCTCCTGGGTATGTTTGCTGCTTTGTCTAGAGCTTTCAGTTGTACATTTTAATTGCTAGTAGGAGATCTCCCCAATTTCTTTATGAAGGCATTTAGTTCTATGAACTTTCCTCTTAGAAGTTCTTTCATTTTGACCAATAAGTTTGTGTATGTTGTACATGCATTTTCATTGAATTCTTAAAAAGTCTTTAATTTCTTTCTTTATTTCTTCCCTTTAACCAACTTTACTGAGTACAGTATCATCTAGTATTGGCGAAGACTAGCAGGAGGTGGCCCACCGTTTTTGCAATGAGTGAACTTGATGGCAAGGTCCCAAAGAGACTTTATAGCAGAACTTCTTCTTGCAGCAGATATGCCTTTCTTGTCATTATTAAATTAATAAAATTATCCCTAGGCATTATCCCACCCTATTGATCAGATTTTCTGCAGATCAACATAAAGATGAACTTTCACGAATTAATGTTGTTTAGATGAATTAATGATTCTAAAGAATTCCTGACTTAATTAAAATAATTTTAGGGAGAAAGTTTTAAGAGACACTCTTAGTTACTTTGCTAGTTAAAAAAAAAAAAAAAAAAAAAATGT
>NC_034592.1:24425948-24443184 GCF_900095145.1 Mus pahari
GAAAGGAAAGGAAAGGAAAGGAAAGGAAAGGAAAAGAAAAGAAAAGAAAAGAAAAGAAAAGAAAAGAAAAGAAAAGAAAAGAAAAGAAAAGAAAAGAAGAAAAAGAAATAAAGTTGTTGGTTGACTGGTTTGGATTGGGGAGCTCTGTCCCATCCATTCACCCACCCATGAATGCTGTAACAAGATAGTTGGGCTCTGGTGCTGCCATATTGCCCTGGCTTTTGATTTTTTATTTTGTTTTTCCAATTTTTATTAGGTATTTACTTCATTTAGGAAAGAAAGAAAATTATTGCCTTTGCATCCCAGGTTCAGTTCCCAGCAACCATATGGTAGTTCACAACCCTTTGTGGCTCCAGTTCTAGGGGATATGATGTCCTCTTTTAACATCTGTAGACACTGAATGTATATGGTATGTGCAGACAAAACATTCAGACACATAAAATAAAAATAAATATCTTTTAAAAGAAAAGCAAAAAACAAAAAACAAAATTGGGCTTTGAAAGATCAAAGTACAGGAAATGTTATGCAGCTTGTAAAACAGATCCAGTGTAAGACTCTACTCACTCTGGCAACAGAAACTATACTGCCTTATTATAATACCAGCAGCATGTGTATCTAGATCATGTTCTACAACCAGACATAGAACCTCAAAAAAATCAGAGCTTAAACTTGAGTACATGTGTAAACACACACACACACACACACACACACACACAAGTAGATGCAGGCTTTTGGAGTGCATATGTGAGCAACAAGTTCACTTCCAGCTTGCTACTGTATGATATTACTTTCCCCAGTGTGAGAAGCTACACTCTGGAGCTCATGTTCCTCATAGTGTTCTCCCTCCTGGGAAGATCCCAAGGGCAATTCTCTAGGGTTCTGGCATGAGACAGGACAAGCCCCTGGGTCTCTCTTCCTACTACTAGTCCCCAGCGTAGAGGGTGAATCACATCTCTGGAGCTAGATTAGCATTTTAGGAGGCCTTCTTCAGAGAGTCTATCCGTGGGACCAATTTTAAACCTTGATCTTCTCACAGCTAAGCAGGTTGGTGGAGGTGATCTTTGAAAACAAGACACCAATTTTAATGTATTCTAGTGACTGTCCTCCCTATCCAAGATCCTGTTGTTGCCTCTTCCTCCTCATCTTTTTTCTTGTGCTTTTTCTTCCCTTTCTGTTTCTCTATGTCTGTCTTTACAAGTACAGGTGTGTGTGTGTGTGTGTGTGTGTGTGTGTGTGTGTGTGTGTGTGTGTGTGTGTGTGTTTGTGTGTGTGTGTGTGTGTGTGTGTTGTATATATCTTTTTTTGTTCCTTGAGTCAGATATTTGAAGTACCTCCTCTGTGTAAAACACAATCATTAGACATGGCCCTGAGTTCTTAAAGAATGCAGTCCACATCCCAGAATTAGTGACCCATAGATTGTTCTCTTCCAGGAAATGAGGAGAGGAAAGGCCAAGCAAACAAAACAATGAACATACTGCATGGGAAGAGCAGCTGTACTATGCCAGTGAGATGCCTCCATTCACTTTTGTTACCTGTAAGATGGGGTATTATGAAAATGGAATGAATCAATATATGTGAAGTTCTTATAGCAAAGCCCGACACATGTAAGCACTGGGTAATTACCTGCATTGTTGTGATTGAGAATGCCCACAGGATGATGGTGCAGTTAAGGGGGTGTCTGCCACTTGGGATCTGGACTAAGTATAGCCAACTTGGTAAAAAACAAAAGCTACTTTTCAGAAACACCACTTTGAACAGTTTTGATCATCACAGTGATGCAACTGAGAGTTAAAGGTGTGTTTTAGTTGTTCATTTTCCTGGAATGTATACATTTATAGCCAGGAATGGTTAGGAAAATGACCTACCAACACCAACATAGAAAAGAAACAAAGTGCTCATCATAAATGAGGTGGAAACATGACCCTGACATTTATCCTAATACTGTCTAGAACATCCACAAAGAGGACCAGACATGAAGTCTTCAGCTCATTATCAGAGATGGCCCTGACATCATATGCCAGATAATTTAAGGTTAGTGAGTGAGGCTCTGAGGGCCTGACAGGTAATAAAAGAAAACCTTAAGAAGAGACAGTGATGTCCCCAGCAAAGAGACATTCAAACAACTGGCTACTCATTCCAGGGGATGAAGATAGTAAAGAGGTCATCATGGAGCAATGAACAAGTGGATGACCTAAGGATTCATGCTTCACCACGTGCTGGGTAACACAATTGATTTAGGAAGTATCTTACTCCTAACATTCTATATTAATTTGGACATTCTCTTAAACCTAGCAAATCAACTATCCAGATGTTATTATCTTTTTTGATATGAATGAAACCAAGATTCATGTCAATTATATAACATTTAATTAAGACTTCTTAACAGCACAGTCAAACCCAAAAACATGTTCTTGTGAATATAAGTCTAGCAGACTCTCTATAACACTAGGAAGAGCCTTTCCATGAATATCCCAGATTGGTCGAAAGGACTTGGAGTGTGACTTCACAGTAGAATGCATATCCCTAGGATGTGAATAAAAGTAGAATCCTCCTCTAAATCCATTTTTAAAAATAATTGAAGATAGATCCCAACTTGGAGGTAGCTTTAAGGTAGTCTAAGATTATTTTAATTGAAGTATATGTCCATGTTTACTAGACATGAGACTAAGTGAGAAATACCCATCATAATGGTTAGATGGTTTCTGAAGTCAGGTACCGGAGGCTTATCCTCCACACTTAAACTTCTGTTCCCCACCACAGATAGAGTGAACATCTTGTAACTGTTAGAATTTTGAAATATCTGCTGAATATCAGAGATTTTGCTCACCTCACCATCGTATTTTAAGAAGAGGTTAAGCCAATATTAAGGAGACCAAAAGTTTGCTCACATTATCTAGGAACCTAAGTGAGCTGCTGTCCATAAAGGTCAGACTCAATGGATGTTAAGTACTGAGAGTAAAGCAAAACACAGAGCTATCAAATGTAAATATATATATATATATATATATATATATATATATATATATATATATGGACAAGCTTCAATTCATGGTGAGAAAGGGCCACTCCCAAGAAAGCAAGCTCCTCTGGACACTGTGAGCATACCAGCTCTGGAATGGTGAAAGATAGAACTGAGAGATGAAAAGCTCTGTGAATATAACACAAGCAAAGGTTTTGTGTCAGACCTCCATGCTGAGACCAAGAAGGCACAGTCTGTAATCTATATATTCAAAGCTGCACTTATAAACACTGATTGGTCGCACCTAAGCAAGGCAACACGAAGAACAGAAAATTTTCACACACAACCACAAAATTAATTAAGAGAAAGGCAAGAGTAAGAATCCTTGAAATAGTGATTCCTAAGAGAATTAAAGCAGAAGTAAGAAGTGGACAGAAGAAACAGAGAACACCCTAGAAATTGGTGGGTTGTTTACATCAAAGAATCTGATGGTGCTTCAAAGGCTTTCAACATGAAGTGAGTGGGAAATAGGTATTAGAACAATATGACACCTTCTCTAGAACCAAAAGAGAAGAGCTGTTACTCTAATCTGACACAGGAGTGAAAACAAGGTAGACACAGGAATTTCAATGATGAAAGAAAGGAACCCAGTCTTCATGGGACTCTGCGGACTCCTAAGATAAGTAATTACTTAAAGAGGGCTGTGCACCCAGCACCACAGATCTGTTTGTCTTGAAGCTGGGGGTGAAAAATGGACAAATTCTAAGATTTAGGTTCCTAAAATCCAGGATCCAAGACAGAGCCTATGGTTATGGGCTGAGGCTAGGAAATATGAGAGCTATTGTCAAGACCCAACAGAGCTGAAGTTAGTTCAAGACCTCTATCGCTGTCATTTCTCCCAAAGCAAGGAAAGGAGCAACAGAGAATTTTGTAGATATGATGTAAGCAGTGCTACAATCCTCATGGAGAAAATATTGCCAGGCTCTATCCCAAGTGGCATGTATGTTTCCAAAGGACACAGGTAAGTAGAGTAGAAAGCAGCATGTACATGTATACTTACCTGCATGTGTATCATTATTGATAGATACACAGATATCAGATGACTTTCCCAAGACATGAAAAAATATGCAATGTTATTAGATTCAGCTAAATGAAAGAGGCTGAATCCTTTCCCCTAAGAACCAATGACACCAATTTATTTATTATAAGTTTAAACAGAAATGATAAAGTGGCGTATTAATACCAGTGCAGTGTCCCAGGAATGATGGCAAAAGACCCCTAAGGGAAATGGAGTGTGTCTAGAGAATGAAATGAGCACACTGACCAGTAGTACGGTAGTTGTTTCAGGTTGAAAGTATCTGTAATGGTTTTCAATGCTCATAAGCTCCAACATAACTCTTCATATTTCATAACCTATTTGTGTATATGTATGTATATGTAGTATCAGCCTGTGAAGGAAAAACAGCATCACAGACAGCATACCTCCCTATACCTAATATATTTACAGTATATATCAAAGAGTAAATCCTTAAAATATGCACACAAGTCTAGGTCTGATTTCCTATAAGTACAATTACAGGGCAATTCTACCTATTTAACTATAAAATTATGAAGATAGCGTGTTCATTATTTCTTGAAAACAAACTATGATCTTTCCACAAAAATGTAAGATCCTGCAATGTTAGCTAATTCCATTCCACAGGGTACACATATTTCACAGCATCATGTTGTAGACAATAGACATGTGTAGTTTTTATTATAGCTATCAAATAATAAGATATATATATATATATCATAAAGTTATATATGAAAATTAGTTTTCACTCTCCTGATATTGTTTCAGAAAACAACCAGAGGGCTAGGTGAGAGAGTTCCTGTAAGTATCCAGGCAACAAATCAAACAACACAAAGAGATAAGAATGAAAACCCAGTGTTGATTGATTGTAGTCAACCTGAATCAGATTTCAGAGAGCCTAATGCCAGGCAGTTCATTGTCAGTCTATTTAAAAACACAGTAGTGGGAGTGAGTGGGCAGGGGAGCAGGGTGGGGGGGGGGCGGGTATAGGGGACATTCAGGATAGCATGTGAAATGTAAATGAAGAAAATATCTAATAAAATAATTAAAGTCATAAATAAAAATAAAACACAGTACAGTTTGGAAAAATGTTTCTAGGCAATTGTTTGCTCAATTCCAGGTATACAATAAAGCTTAAGGTGAAAGTACATAGAAACTCTTTTACTAAGCAAGTGTGAGCATGAGGGTGGGTTCTATAGCCAAAAGTCTAGAATCTAGTGTGATCTCTGACTGATAAGATAGAGGTCAGCAGGCCATGAAGTACTTGTGACATCTCCCATAAGGATGGGTAATGGTCTAAAGAGGAAAGGGTCTGGAATAATCATTCTGGGGAATTTGGATGAGGTCTGAACCTTCAAGATAGCCAAAAGGTCACCAGGATGTTAGCAACCTCCATTCTTAGCTTTCTGGATGGAATGCAGATATTTGATTTTATCTCCTCCATTGAGGAGAACCCCTGTGTGATTAGCATTCCTGGTTCTTTTAGAGCCTCTCTATGAGTGCAAAGACCTCTATGCCCCCAACAGCTTGGGGTATTGCTACACTGGTGAAGTGTTTGCCTTGCCCTCAGGAAGGTCTGTGTTCAATCCCTAGCACCCATAACCCCAAAATGGTAGCATACACCTATAGTTCCAGTACTCAGGAAGATGACATAGGAAGATTAGTAATTCAGCATCATCTCTGGCTGCAAAGAAAGTTCCAGACGGACTGGGATACACGAGTCCCTGTCTCAAAAATAAAATAAATAAAAGATAATCATGTGTATTTGTGCTCATACCAACATAAACATAATATATATATGAGGTTTTTCTTTACAAAACAGGGTTTTTCTGGATACGTTATCATCCGACTACAATTTAATCTTGGCACTTAACAAAACAACAGCTACTATGGTAAACAGCTATACACTAGCATAACCAGAAATAGTTCCAGATCTGCTTTTAGATAGCCTGCGTTGAAACCACAGCTCAGCAAAGTGTGGGTTCTGGTAAGCTACTTAAAGCTATCAAACTGTATATTTTTTAACTCATAAAAGCAAGAATAATAAAAATGTTGCTTCTTAGGATTGAAACAATAAATATGATTTAAAAGCCATCTAACATACACATAATTACAGTGCTGCAATGGGTTGGGTAGTGATTATAATGTCAGGGTACATTACCCATTTTATTTCTTCAAATACAACATAATTTTGAGTAATAGGAATATACTACAAATTGATGTAACTTTTGTCAGCATGCATTCATTGTACAAGTGTGATTTCTTTTGTGCTTTATCTGAATTAGGCCTATTTACTTCTTTTTTCCCATTTATATTGGTTTTTAAGTTGTATTTGTTTGAAATTGTCCCTTTCAGTTCCTGAGATTTATTTCCAGGTGTCTTTCAGAAGTTCTGACCATTTTAAACTAAAACAATTTTCTCTGTTACATTTCTAATATGAGAAGAGGATGAATATTTTCTGGCCACATATGATAGCACACACATGTAATCTCAGGAATTGAAGAGTGGAGGCAGGGAGCTTGTAGCTTCTCAGGCAGCTTAAGATAAGAGTGACCTCAGGATCAGGGTTGGGTGCACACAAAAACCTTGTCTGAAAAATAAAAATAATATGAATATTTTTATATTTATCTAATATCTACACAGATTACTGAAACCTTCATAAGTCTTTACATAGTCTTTAGATGACTATCTTCAGTTCCTTAATACACATACTTAAATGGCTTAAAAAGAATAACAATTGCATCTTTGCCAATGTTTATACCCCTTTTCCTTGACACTTTATTGGGATATATTGATTATACAAAATAATGGGTTTCACTGTGACATCTTCATACGTGCATAGGATCTAATTTGACCATAATCACATGTTTTGCCCTCTCACATATCTGTCCCTCTTCTATTTCCCTTGCAACCTCCATCTATTTTCACATCATCTTTTTCCTCCCTAGTCCACATATCAGGAAAACCTGTAATACCTGGCATTCTGTACCTGGCTTATATCAAGTTCTACCCAGTTTCTTGCTAATAACATGATAATGTTTTTCTGTAGATTTGAATAATATACTACAATATGTATATACATAGCTTTCCTTTGTCTAGTCATCAATCAGTGGACACGTATAATGTATTTTTTCATTTGTCATCAGCTTAATACACCAAAGTCATCTAGTAGTATAAGAAAAGTAGCTTAATAGTGTTGATGGGGTATCCTTGCCTTTATCACATGTGATGTTGGTAGAAAAGGGCTCTAATATTATAAATGTTATGTTATTTTAAAATTTAAATATTCAGCATGAAAAGATGAATTTGCTAAAATAAAAAGATAACAAATTTGAGTAATTAATTTCAGTAACAAGTTCCATTACTGTACTAATATTTCTATATTAAGGACAGCTAGCTTCAAGGTTACTAATAAAAATTCATATTTTATTATTTCAATGAAAACATTAAGCATTATATAAACATTAAACATATTTCTCTCTGAAACAACTAGGGGGTAGTTATCTCAAATGAATGTCCAATAAGTACCACTAATTAATTGAAATGTGCATTATTGTATTATCCATATCATCATCACCATTTCAGAATTCTGGGGAGAAGAGATTTATGAGAAGATCTTAAGAATGTAGAGGGCTTGAACAAGAGCATTCTCATTCAAAGTGGAAATCAGTACTTGCTCCCAAAAACCAGTGTGAAATGGAAGCTAAGGAGTTGGTCAAGAAACAAATGTGTGTGTACAAAATACATAGATGTATTATATACATATATATTTATATAATATATACATATACAGATGGCACTGAGAAGAACTCCAACATATAAGCAACAGAAGTTTCTACCAATAAAAGAACAACTTTCATCTTCTAATTTAGGAGGCAGTTTAGACTTTTTCAACTTAGAGCTTCTTTGATGTTACTGTTTTTATTTTTAATATAATTTCTTCAACTAAACATACTTTTAAATCCTAATGAATGGCATTGGGATTTCATTGCAGGCCAGAGGATAGGAGGGACGTTGTCTTGATCAATTTGTCCACACCATTTCCAATCATATCCAGAGTCAGGGAAATGAACAGCAGCAGCACTTCAGACTTCATCTTGCTGGGTCTCTCTACCAATCCCTGGATGCAGAAACCCCTTTTTGGCATCTTCATCATAATGTACCTGGTAACAGTGATGGGGAATGTGCTCATCATCCTAGTCATCCGCTCTGACTCCAGGCTCCATACACCCATGTACTTTTTCCTCAGCAACTTGTCATTCATGGATATCTGCTTCACAACAGTCATTGTACCCAAGATGCTAGTGAACTTGCTCTCAGAGACAAAAACTATCTCCTATGTGGGATGNNTNNTTCAGATGTACTTCTTCATNGCNTTAGNNAANACNGATAGCTACCTGCTNGCCTCCATGGCCATTGACCGACTGGTGGCCATCTGCAACCCTTTACATTATGATGTGGTGATGAGGCCACAACGCTGCCTCCTCATGTTGCTGGGTTCTTGCACCATCTCCCATCTGCATGCACTGTTCCGTGTCCTCCTCATGTCTCGCCTCTCATTCTGTGCTTCTCATGTCATTAAGCACTTTTTCTGTGACACTCAGCCTGTGNTGAAGCTGTCCTGCTCTGACACTTCCTCCAGCCAGATCGTGGTCATGACTGAGACCCTGGCTGTCATTGTCACTCCCTTCCTATGCATCCTCTTCTCCTACCTGAGAATCATTGTCACTGTGCTCAGGATTCCCTCTGCAGCTGGAAAATGGAAAGCCTTCTCTACCTGTGGCTCCCACCTCACTGTAGTGGCCCTATTCTATGGGAGTNTCATCTATGTCTACTTTAGGCCTCTGTCCATGTACTCAGTGGTGAAGGACCGGGTAGCCACTGTTATGTATACAGTAGTGACACCTATGATGAATCCTTTCATCTATAGCCTGAGGAACAAAGATATGAAGAGAGGTTTAAGGAAGTTAAGGGACAGGCTTCACTCATAGAAGTGCAAAATTATGAAACATATAACTGCGAGGTGAACTAAGACATTTTCAGGCTACACTTCCTTTCTCTACATCTCTGTATCATACATTATGAAGTTATGTTAACCAGCAACATCACTGATCTGAAAGCATGACAGTGCTCTGTAAATTATCTTGACCAAGTACATGTTCATTCTCATACTGTGTACTACAGTAATCCAAATCTCAGAGTTTTGTCAAACTCAATAGATTGAAAATTATACCTTCAATAAGCATGTCCATTTTCTCAGACATGGGAATTTTAAATTGACCAGTGTTCAGTAGAGTAAATTAAGTGATCTTAGTGGAAAATTGAGAATTACTTCCTGTTCTTATGAGTTGACATCATTCTAAAGACATTGAACATGGACCCACAAAAAGGGCTCAAAAGGGAAGAAATGGGCAGCATATTTTGAATGGTGGAGACATCTTGTTGTATAGAGGAAGATAACATGGTAGTACATCTGCCAGGTTGTGAGGAAGCCAGTGGGTGTCAGCTATTCAGTTTAAGAAGGAGAATACAGTTGAAAAGGAAGAAACGACAGAAATATTCATAAGTCTCACCAAGGATTCGCCATTAATTCTATCACAAGAGTGAATTCTTGGGACACAACTCCTTTTCTCTTAATTCTTTGTTTTCATATATGTCAAGAATCTTCACTAGGCTTCCTTAATAAGCTACACATATCAGTCTGTCAGTGTATCAGGCAGGATGCAAGCAAGTTTGTGCTTAATTCTTATTTACACCACATGCCTGTTAATCCCAAAGAGGAGAGGAGGAAAGACCAAATCATCATGGCCAAATTAATTTAAGCAAGATTTTTTTTCATTTGAGTACACTGTTGTTGTCTTCAGACACAGCAGAAGAGAACACTGGATCCCATTACAGATAGTTGTGAGCCACCATGTGGTTGCTGGGAATTGAACTCAGGACCACTAGAAGAGCAATCAGTGCTCTTAACCACTGAGACATCTCACCAGACTTAGTTTACATTTTTCTAAACCTACTTTAATAAGGGTCCTTAAACACTTCCATCTCCCTTTAGTCCACCTACCAGAAGAAGGGGAAAAGAAAGATCTATAGAAAAGGGGGTTGTGGAACTATTTAAAAGTAATTCTCTGGGGCAATTCAAATCATCAGCAGACCAGTCCAATTGGAAAACACCAAACATGAATCAATAGCAGTGGTTTGATCCAGAAGAAACCAAAAGGCTCTGACATAATCAGCGAATCTGGCAAAGTGTTGCAAGGCAAGCCAATGCAAGAGCCTCCTCTTACTGTCTGTAGGGTTGTATTTATATTTTTTCTAAATATCATGCATCCTCTCAAGCATTAGCTACATCAAAATATCATATGCCTCTCACAAGAGTTTTCAGCACAACACCACATGTCTGTTCTCAGCAAAACATCTTTTCATACAACAGTATCCAGAAAAAAAAATCACAGGACACAACAGCCTCCAAAGAAACAAGAAATGTCCACTTCAGTCTCATATTTCCAAAAGTTCAACCTAAAAAGTAATCTACATAATATGGAACCATAAATTACACCTATAGGTACTAAGAACACCCGATCTGGTTTTTATAAGTCCTCAGTGTCTCAGTGGGGTCTGGGATGTCGTCGCTGTCAGAACAAGAGGGGCAGCCCCCACAAAACATTCTGTGCACCTTCAGAAGAAGTGAGTGCAGAGAGAAATTAGTCACTGAATACTTTAAGAAGATTTTTAATAAACCCAAAATTCAATAGAAAGGATCCTTGTAGGTTTTGAGAACAGATGACAGATCCCCTTGCTGTCTTTACTCTTGTTGTATATACTCTTTACCACAAAGGCTGGTTGAATACAGAGGAGAAAAATCCTAGAGACTTGTCCTTTGATGAGAAACCTTTAAAATGAAGACTATTAGATCATTAAAGGATAAACTCATTTCATGCACAATAAGAATGGAAATTTGACTTGATACCTAAGCAGAAAATTTAGTTCATTGAACATATTTTCCAATCTAATAGAGCAAATTCAAAAGAGGAACAGTATGACAAATTTCTGCCATTGAAGAACCATATTTCAACAGTAATTAATAAGGGCTATTTTAAACTTTAAAGAATAGCCATGAAAGTCAAGAAAAGAATTTTAAGATGTTATGATTAATAACCAGCATCAAAATATGATTACAGTTTAAGCAAAGTAAGCCTGATACATTAACCACAGGTTCTTGTGATATGCCAGCCACTGAAGTTAATGAGTTTATAAAGGAGGTTAGAAAGGGTAGCACATTAATGGGGCTGAATGGAGTAAGACTATGGGGTCAGCAACTGGAGTTTATGTTCATATTCCACTCTTTTTTAAAATTGTTGTCTTTATTTATATTCCTAATATTGAACCCCTTCCTGGTACTCCCTCCAAGAGTTCTTCACCCCTTACCCCTCCACATTGCTTCTGAAAGGGTGATCACCACCCCACCCCCTACCCACCCCCCTTCACTCACCTACTCACCCCCCCCAAATTCCCCTTCCAGGGTTGCCAACCCCTTCAGCTCCTTCAATCCTTTCCCTAACTCTTCCATAGGGGTACCTGACCTCAGTCCTATGGTTGGCTGTATCTGCATCAGTCTCAGTCAGCTGCTGCTAGAGCCTTTCAGAGAAGAGCCATGCTAAGATCCTGTCTGAAAGCACAATATAGCATCAGTAATAGTGTCAGGCCTTGGTGACTGTCTATGGGATGGATCCCAAATTGAGCTGGTCACTGGACAGCCTTTCCTTCATTCTCTGCTCCATTTTTGTCCTGTATTTCTTTTATAGAGGAACAATTCTGAGTCAAAATTTTTGAAGGTAGGTTGGTGACCCAATACCTCCAGGGACCTGTCTATCTACTAGAGGTGGTCTCCTAAGGTTCCATCTCTCTACTGTCGGACATTTCAACAGGGTCATCCCCATTAAATCCTTGGAGCATCTCACATCCCAGATCTCTGGGACTTTATAGAGATTACCCCCACTTCCACCCCCTTCAGCTGTATATTTCCATTCATTCTCCTTACCCTTTGGGCTCCTCTCCTGTCCCCTCTCGTACCTGATCTTGCCCTGTTTTTCTCTCCCTCTCTCTTCCCTCCTTCTGCCTTGCATGATTATTTTACTCCCCCTTCTAGGTGGGATTGAAACATCTTCACTTGGTCCTTCCATCTTGATAAACTTCTTATACAGTCTACAGGTTGTATCATGGTTATTCTGTACTTTGAGGCTAATATCCACTTATCAGTAAATATATACCATAAATGCCCCTGTGGGGCTGGGTTACCTAACTCAGGATAATAGATATTTGCTAACTCTATCCATTTGCCTGCAAAATTCATGATGTGCTCATTTTTGATAGCTTACTAGTATTCCGTTGTGTAAATATACCACATTTTCTATATCCATTCATTGGTTAAGAGAAATCTGGGTTGTTTCCATCTTCATTACAAATAAGGGTGCTATGAACATAATGAAGCATGTACCCTTCTGGTTTTGATAGAGCATCATTTAGGTATATGCCCAGGAGAAGTATAGCTGAGTCTTCAGGTAGAACTGTTTCAAATTTTCTGAGGAACCACCAGATTGATTTCCAGAGTGGTTGTACCAGTTTGCAATCCCACCAACAATGGAAGAGTGCTCCTCTTTCTCCACAGTCTGGCCAGCATGTGCTGTCACTTGTTTTATTGTTGTTGTTGTTTGTTTGTTTGTTTGTTTTTTATCTTTGCCATTCTGATTGGTATAAGATAGAATCTCAGGGTAGTTTTGATTTGCATTTATCTGATGTCTAATGATGTTGAACATTTCTTTAAGTATTTCTCTGCCATTTGAGATTCTTCTGTTGAGAATTCTCTGTTTAGCTATGTACCCCATTTTTAGTTGGGTTATTTTGGGGTTTTTTTTTAGTCTAACTTCTTGATTTCTAGCCCTCTATCAGATATATGGTGAGTAAAGATCTCTTCCCAACTTGTATATTTCTAAAGGGAAATTAGATACCATAGTAGTGAAAATTTGAGTATCTATAACTATGCTATGTGATTATGGTTTTTTTAAACCCTGGATGTGACTGCTTCAGATTCTTCACAGCCATTAATTTTGACTTGTCTTGTGCTTTAGGAGGGGTGTGATTTTTGTCAATTACAGATAGTTTACATTTGGAATTCTGGGGACTCTTGAGAGAATATAAATATGAGAGCACCAAGAAGTTATGTGTAGATATGGAAGAACAGCTGCTTCTACTGCTGCTGGTCCCTGTGGCTGTTGGTTCCTACTATTGTATTTGATGCTTTTGCTATTGCTGGATTGCTGGATTACTGTTTGGAGATATGGTGATGATGATTTGATTTGCCCCTAGAAACTCAATGCTTCTAATCAGGAGAAGTAGTCTAAAGAGATCTACACCCTCTTTCCCTTATAACTTTCTTTCTTACCTATTAAGCATTAAGGGGTTGGAAGGGATGAGGGTAGAAAAGGGTGGTAGATATAAGAATCCCAAAAGTAGCCAAAAAGCACACCATGCATGGGAAACTTAGTTTCTGATGCTATAAAGGAAATGGCAAAGTACAAAGGAGTGGATATTCTATTTCAGGACAGCAGCAAAAGTTTACTGTGGCTGTTGCCACTGGGTTTTCTCTATTTTGCTCCCAGAAGGGATTTTCTATTTTCTTCTTTTTCTTCTTCCTATACTCTGTCCCAAAAACGGTTGGGAGGATGGATGAGCAATCAGAAAATTCATGAGTGGATATGGAGGTGTCAGGGAAACAAAAACAAGATGATGAAATGGGAAAACCAGAAGGGTCACTTTATTCACTCGTTTTTGAAAGGTTGTAGAATTAGCTGTGCAACTGGAGAAGTTATGAGTAGAGATGGAAGTGCTTGGGAAGTGATCCCTCTGACCTCTGAGACAGTTCTTGGGAGGAGGGGGTAAGAAGAAGCAGCAAAATGAACAGCACAGATCTAGAGAGCCAGACAAGACACAGAAGCAGACTCATTTATTGTTACAGTGGAGACTGCCTTTATATCCTCTGCCCTCAACCTCCACAGCTGGCACCAGCCTATTTACTTTTCTAGTCACAGGCTCTTAGTTCATCTCTGGGTGTCAGGCAGATTCTGGGGTTAGT
Organism: Mus pahari; assembly: GCF_900095145.1. Classification (NCBI taxonomy): domain Eukaryota; kingdom Metazoa; phylum Chordata; class Mammalia; order Rodentia; family Muridae; genus Mus; species Mus pahari. The sequence continues at coordinate 24,440,115 of NC_034592.1, forward strand.
AAAGGCATAAATGCCTACTGTGCGTGTGTGGGCCATTGCTGGCCACTAGTCAGAACATGCTGACTCACTCCTCCTACATATCCACCCCTTTTCATTTAAAAGTTGGCAGTTTAGTGGGAGCCAGAATTCTGTGCTCTGACATTGTTGACCCTACCTCAGGAGGTGACCATCATAGGGAACCGCACCTTTTTTAGGTTTCACAGCTATTGGGGTCTTACTCGTCATTAGTCAATTAGTCTAGGCTGGCTCTACAAAGTCAGCCTCCCTGAAGAGCATGCCCAAGTGGAGTAGGTCTGCCTATTGGGAAGCCTTTCTTATCTCTGAACACTATGCCTGTATAACCTCAGAAGGAGGGCCCTGTTCAGGGCGTTCCAGGGCCATCAGCACTTGAAGTGTAGTCTTATTGATGGAGCTCTGGTGAGTCATATGTTGCATAAGACACTAAAAGAGAATGGTTATTAACAACAGAATACCCTTTAACATTGCATAAGTAACTGTCCAAGAGGGATCAAAGAACCTTTAAAGGTTGTCCCATACTTTAGTAATAAAGCTCACTTCAAAGGACACAGCAAGAGGTCTAGTGAAGTTTAACTTATGTATTTGTTCCTTGAGGATTATAGAATAATTGAGGAACTTAGTGTACCATGTCCCCTTGATATAATGAGACAACTTCAGCCTTTCTGAGGTAGAATTATGTACCTGGTAGGGGTCGGACAGGAAAACCTAAACCTGGGTCACATATAAAAAGAAACATGCCCTGTACCATCTCAAGTTCTGAAATCGGATCAACCTGTTGTAAAATATGGATGGCCTGGAAAAGATGTTGATTAAGCATCTCCTATGCCTAAAGGACATTGGCAGAGAGGAAACTCTACTCTGTCCAGTGTTTCTGCTGTTGTTGAAATTTGCGTCAAGACCATGGCCACTGAATTGCCTTCGATACAGCCACTAGGATGGCAGTATTGATAGCCACAGTGATCCCAAAATCACATTTGACCCATCCTAGGAGTTGCAAGTCAGTATTAGACATCAGAATGATAACATAGAAATGAGTTGCAATAGTCACAGGTATCCATCTCACAGCAGGTTTATGTAGGAGGATAGCCAATTTGATGTTGTGGGACCAGCAGGCCCTAGTTGGCATGATGTATTAGAACAGTTCAGCACTTCTTCAATGTCAGAAGTACTTATGAGAAGAAAGGAGAACAGGAGGAGGGCAAACACACACTGGAGTAGAGACCCAATTAATCTTGGAGATTGTAACTAACTCTACATTCATGCCATTGCCAGCTGGATCAGTAAAAGTCATATTAAAGATACTACCACCCCCTGAGGTCCCAAGACCTGACACTATCACTGACGCTATAGGGAGCTCACAAAAAGGAACCTAGTATAACCATACTCCAGAAGACCCAACAAGCTGCTGAGTCAGAGGCAGATAGTTGCATCCAACCAATGGACAGAAGCAGCTGACCCCTGTTGTTGAATTAGGGAAAGACTGAAAGAAGCTGAGGAGGAGGATGACCCTGTAGGAGGACCAGCAGTTTCAATTAATCTGGACCCCTGAGATCTCTCAAACACTAAACCACCAAACAGGAAGCATACACCAGCTGATATGAGGCCACCAACACACATACAGTAGAGGAATGCCAGGTCTGTGTTCATTCAGAGATGATGTACCTAACCCTCAAGAGAATGGAGGCCCCAGGAAGTCTCGAGTTCAAGTGCCGTAGTGGGGTGGAGTGGGGACATCCACATGGAGACGGGGGTGGGGAGAAAGTATGGGATGTGGAGCAGTAGGAGGGTGGATGGGGGAGCAAATAAAATATGGAGTGATAATTAATTAATTAATTTTTTAAAAAGGATTCTACCACCCCTTAACAGAAAGGGAGAACAGGTCAATACTTCCAAGGGTCCCACAAAGGTACCAGTTTTCAGAAAGGTGTCATATGGAGTCAGGGTGGATGTTCTATGATGATAGGGCTAGTCCTCGGGCAGTAGGAAGTGCCATAGCCCTAAGGTATAGGGGGTCAAATTGCGATCATTGATGTTAGCAATATGTACCCCATACTCCTGGGCTGTGTGAGAGGAGTATGCAGGCTGACAATGTCCCCATGGGGTTAGAAGTTCAACTGTGATGGGCATTCTACTTGTAGGGGTACAGTGGGGCAGTGGGGCAATGGCAAGCTGAGGTAGGGAGAAGTCAGGGTCAGCATAGAGCTGGATACCTCAGTGGGGTAGTCATTTCCCCCAGTGCCCCAGGCTCCACGTGAGTTGCAAATGTAACCAGAAAAGGGCTGTTGATCCAAGGGGGTCCCACTCTCCATTTACTAGATCACAAATGTCTACATGAAGATCAAGAAACCACATGCCCAAGGTAGCTGAATGAGCTCAATGAGTTGGCAAACTTAACCACTGCAGCATTAACTATCTGCCAGGTTAGATTCAGGGGATAGTGAGGACTAGTTACTGGTGCAGCAAAGTACAAGCAGCAAGCAAACAGGATCAGGAGTGCAGGAGTCACCATTTCATCAGATCATCAGGGTATGGGGCACACCCCTCCATCCTTCCTGTGTCATTCATTTTTTCTGCTGGACCTAAACTGCTGAATCATATCTCTCCTGGCAGGTTTAACACGGGAGTGGTGTATCCACCTCCAAAACCTGTCCACTTTAACAGCCACAGGCATGGTCAGGATCACAGTGTGGGGTCCTTTCCAGTGAGGTTCCAGAGTCTTGTGGTTATGTCTCTATTTTAGTGTATCTTTTACCTTTTTTTAATTGGTGATTATATTTATGTACATTTCTTTTTTAATTATTTTATTAGATATTTTCTTCATTTACATTTCAAATGCTATCCCGAATGTACTCAATACCTTCCCCCCACCCTGCTCCCCTGCCCACTCACTCCCACTTCTTGGTCCTGGCATTTCCCTGTATGGGGCATATAATGTTCGCAAGACCAAGGGGCCTCTCTTCCAAACGATGGGTGACTAGGCCATCTTCTGCTATATATGCAGCTAGAAACACGAGCTCTGGGGGTATTGGTTAGTTCATATTGTTGTTCCACC
>NC_034592.1:24448352-24466964 GCF_900095145.1 Mus pahari
TGTCCTTCTTCAAATCTTCTACCACCATCATGAGATATGATTTTAAATCCATATCTTGCTTTTTGGGTGTGTTGGGGTATCCAGGACTGGCTGTGGTGGACGTACTGGGTTCTGATGATGCCCAGTGTTCTTGGTTTCTGTTAGTAAGATTCTTACATTTGCCTTTCGCCATCTGGAAATCTCTGGTGTTAGTGTTCAAGCTAACTTTGGCTGGAGTTTGATCCTCCTGTGATTCTGTTAGCCTCTGTCAGCAGTCCTGGGAAACCAACTCTCCCCTGTGTCCCCTTGGTCAGAGCACTTTCTGCAGGCAAGCTCTCCTCTCACAGGGCAGGTGTCCAGAAGTCTGAAGCTCTGATCCTCCTTCTGAGTCCTGGGGTCAGAGCCCTTCCTGTAGGCCGACTCTCCTCCCGTGATCCCAAGTACCTACGGTGTGGAGAGTCCTCCAGAGAGCTCAGCGGCCTCTGCTGAGTTTATGAAGGGTGATGGCAGGGGTGGCCCCGACCATACCAGAACCTTATATACATTTCAACTCCTCCTTCCTGGTTTCCCCTCTGAAAACCCCCCAACCCATTCCCCCTCCCCTTTGCCTCTATGAGGGTGTTCCCTCACCAACCCAAACCCATTCCTACCTCACCACTCTAGCATCCCCTTATGCTGACCTATCAAGCCTCCAGAGAAGCAAGGGCCTCCCCTCCTATTGATGCCAGACAAGGCCATCCTCTGCTACACATATAGCTGGAGTCATGGGTCCCTCCATGTGTAATCTTTGGTTGGTGGTTTAGTCCCTGAAAGCTCTGGGTAGTAAGATTAGTTGACATTTTTGTTCTTTCTATGGGGTTACAATCCCCTTCGGCTCCTTCAGTCCTTCCCCTAACACTTCCATTGAGGTCCCAGGCTCAGTTGATAGTTGGCTATGAGTATCTGCATCTGTATTGGTCAGTTGCTGGCAGAGCCTCTCGGGGTACAATTATACCAGGATAGGTAAGGAAAAACCCTAAAGAGGAAGACAGTAATATCCCCAGCACAGAGACATTCAAACAACTAGCTACACATTAAGGGGGTTGCAGATAGTGAAGAGGTCATCATGGAGCAATGAACAACTGGGATGACCTGAGGATTCATGCTTCACCCACGTGCTGTGTAACTTCTTCAGTGAGCACTTCTTGGCATCAACTATTGTTTTGGGTTTGGTGTCTGCAGGTGGAATGGATCCCCCTAGGTGGGCCAGTCTCTGGATGGCCTTTCCTTCAGTGTCTGCTCCATTTTTGTCTCTGCATTTCCTTTAGATAGGAACAATTCTGGGTTAAATTTTTTGAGATGGGTGGGTGGCCCCAAACCTCACCTGTGGGCCATGATTATCTACTGGAGATGGTTTCTACAGGTTCTATTTCCACATTGCTGGATATTTTAGCTAATGACATCCCTGTTGGATCCTGCTAACCTCTTGCTTCCCTGGCATCTGGGACTTTCTAGTGGCTACCCCAGTCCCCCATCCCCCACTGCTACATATTTCTGTTCAGTTTCCTGACTCTCTGGGTTTCTTTCCTGTCTCTTCTCATACCTGATCCTGTCCCCCCCCCTTTTTTCCCCTCACCCTCCTCTCTTGCTTCCAGGTCCCTCCATCCCACATGATTATTTTGTTCCCCCTTCTGAGTAGCATTGAAGCATCCACACTTTGGTCTTCCTTTTTCTTAAGCTTCATATGGTCTGTGAGTTGTATTGTGGGTATTCTGAGCTTTGGGGCTAATATTCACTTATCAGTGAGTACATACCATGTATGTTCTTTTGTTACCTCACTCAGGATGATATTTTCTAGATCCATCCATTTGACTGCAAATTTCATGAAGTCATAGTTTTTAATACTCAATTTGTAAATGTACCACATTTTCTGTATCCATTCTTCTATTGAGAGTTGCTTCCAGCTTCTGGCTATTATAAATAAGGCTACTCTGAACATAGTGGAACATGTGTCCTTGTTATATGTTGGAGCATCTTTTGAGTATATGCCATAGGTATATCTCTTAATCCAAACGTCTTTACCTGATTCAAATCTATGGATGTTAAGGGAAGGGGCAGACTCATAAACCTGGCAGATGGGAGTTCAGAGTTGCTTTTGGATCCTATGGAGGGCTTCCAAGGATATTAAACACTTATGTTGGTCATATTCAACTAAGATATCAGACTGGAGGTTAGGCAGCATGGGAGGGGGCCTCCCTTATATGACCTCAAAGGGGTGAGACCTAAAGTGTAGGGGGTGTTCCTAGCCAGTGTAGATGTTAGCTATGTCCTCTTTTGACCGTTTTAAAGCTGTTAAAGCCTTTAGTTCAGCTTTCTGGGCTGAAGTTACCAGTGGCAAAGCAATTGTCCAAATAATATAGTCCTCCACAGGGCTCTGCAGCTCGGAGAGGCAGGACATGAGAGTTTTGACTATGCTTTCCCCATGCTGTCACTGGGCAGGTGTCAGGCTGTGGGACACCACTGGGGGGGTGGGCAGGGGAGGAATCATAGCCTGAGGTCTCAGGGACAGTTGGAGCTGGCTCGGGGTTCCTGGACCTACAACAAGGCCGGAAAAGTATGGTTCTTGGGCTCTTGGGCACCCAGGCACCACTGGATGCACAGAAGAGCTGAGAACAGAGTGGGGATCCACAAGCTGGATCCAGCCCAGGGCTAAAGGGGAAATGGGGAGCTCTGGCTAGGTTCTGTTGGGATAGTCCTTGGCTTGTCAGCAGCAGTGGGCTTGGCTGTCATGGATGGGAGGCCAGAGAGGCCTGTACAGGAGATTAGACAGTAGCTCTTTAAGCAAAGTCCTTCTCTATGGCTCACCACAGTGGATCCAAATGTAAAAACAGTCCATGGCAAAAAGTGGATGAATAAAACCATACCCCTTTCTCAGGGCAGGCCTGAAGTTTTGCAGAGAGGAGTGCCTGGGAAGGAAAGCTTAACTGGCTAAGCCTTTCAGACCTTTAAGTACCTCATTAAAATGGGTCTTGAACCTACATAACCTGTGTTCATGTCTTCTACCCATGGAGGGGCTGGGGTTTTACCTTTAAGTGACTGATGGCCACAAATCTATAAAGGGTTGTGCCTCATGCCAGGAGCCTAGTGTCCAGGAACCATCCCTTTAGGGTCACTGGGATTTCTAGCCTTAGCTCAACCAGGAACCAGGCTGCCTTTCACATTCCTACAGCTAGCCACTGGCTGAGTGGATTCTTGAGGGTGCCCTCAATAGCATGGGAGTGGTGATAACAACTTCCTACCCCATGGTTATTTTGTCAGCATCCTTGACTAGCAGCACAGTGGCAGCTATGATCCAGAGGCAGGCTGGTCATTCTTGGGCCACTGGGTCCAGCATCTTAGATAAATAAGCCACTGATCTTTTCCAAGATCCCAAAGTTTGGATGAGCATCCCCTTTGAGATTTCCTTTCTCTCATTCACAAACAGGTGGAAAGGTTTGGAGGAGGGCCAAGAGCCTCCAATAAGGCTCTTCTTAGAGTCTTAAAAGACCTGTGCATCACAGATCTTCATTGTACTTTCTTTTTAGCCCCTGGTGGTTTCATCTAATGGTTTGGCTATCTCAATGAACCCTGGCACTCAAAGTCTACAAAACCCAACAGATCCCAAAAATTCTAGTACTTGCCTTTGGGTTGATGGAACTTGGATGCTATGGATTGCCAGGTGCCAGATGTCGGGAAATAAAGAGGGTGGGAGAGAACTGCGACCCACCAGAGCATGGAGAGACTGGATGGGCAGACAGGAGACTGCCACATGCACTCCAAGCCTACTGGGTGGGTGTCTGGCTGTGGGAAGCCATGGAACCCCAGCCCATGGGGGTGGAGAGGGAGCAGTCTGGTGTCCCTGGGCCTCTCTGAACATTGGATATGTCTGATTTGGGCTGGTGTAACCCCAGTCCTTAATTGGACTGGAAACAGGGCCTGATGTCAGGCAAGTCCCATTGGATATTTTTCTCCCCAAACCTTGAGGACTTCTGCTAGAAACCTCTGAAGTAATGGGCTTGGAGATAGGGCTGGTTGAGAGAACAATTTGTACTCCTCTTCTAGGGCCAAAGTCAGAACATCAGTGGCTTCATTCTTACCTAGCACTTCTACTTCCTCTGGGCCAAAACAGATTTGGACTCCCATTTTGGTGAGGTCTCTTCCCAACAGGTGATATGGACATCTAGTGATGACCATAAATGAGTGGGTTACCCATCACACTCCCAAGTCCACTGTTCTTCAAGTAGACCATGAATATGACATAGAGCCAGTTGTCCCTTTCAGCCATGTTTTTCAATTTAACTATGGCCCCAATGGTTGTTTCAAAACAAAATGTTGTGCCCCTGTGCCCACAAGAAAGTCTATGGGCTTCCCCTCTCCTTTAGGGTTATCTAAGGGCTCATGGAGGGGTATTAAGCCGAGAAACCCTCATTCGTCTAGTTTTTCTGATTTCAGAACATTTAGGACCTCTCTTTGATTCTTCTTAGGGCATTCATTCTTCCAATGGCCTTTTCCCTTGCAATAGGCACATTGATCCCTATCTAATGGAGGAGGAGTTTTTCCTTCAGTAGGGGTAGGCTTATCTTTGTCCCTTCTATGAGCTAGGTTTTTTCAGCTCTCTTATCAGGATGGCTGAGGCTCATGGAAGCAAGTAGCACTTTCTCCATTCCTCTGGTCTGTCAATCCTCAGGGATCTTCCAGTTGTTGAAAACCTTCTCAGCTATGATCACTAACTCAGCTACTTACTGCAAAGCCATCCAGGTGCTGAAGCTTCCCATGGATGTCAAGGGCATTTTGGTTATCAAAAGCCATGTTCACAACTTACTGGTGCTCGCTGGATTCTGGGTCAAAAGGAATGTAGGTCCTATAGGCTTCAAAAAGTCTTTCTAAATATTCCCTGGGGCTTTCATTCTTTCCCTCCATCACCTGGATCACCTTAGATAAATTTGTGGGCCATCTGGCAGCCTCTCAGAGTCACCCCATCAGAACATGGCAGTAGACCCAGAGCCTCACCATACCTTCAGCAATCTTAAAATCCAAGTTGGTTAAAGATAAATATCAGCCTGGACTTGAGTGGGCAGACCGTTTGCTCCTAGAACTAATTTCCAGGCAGCTGCCACAATCTTCATTCTCTCCTCTGTCATGAAGAGGACCTGGAACAATTGCTAACAGTCATCCCAGGTGGGCAGGTGAGTCAGCATGATTGAATCTAGAAGACCTGTGAAAGCTGATGGTCTTTCTGAAAAGGGCATGGAAGGGCTCTGCAATTTCCAGTTGTAAATATCGTTACTGGAAAATGGCACATGTCATAAACTGCCTCCACTGAACATCTGGAGGCCCTGTAGTCTGGTGGAGTAAGGCCATAATAGACTCAGAGTCCTCTAAGCAGTATGGCTTCAGTGTGAGGTGGACTCCTGACAATGAATTTTGGACTTGCCCCTAGGAACTCAATGTCCCTAATCAGCATGAAGTAGTTTAAACAGATCTATAATTCCTTTCCCTATAACCTTCTTTCTTACCTATCTAGTGTTGAGGGGTTGGAAGGGATTAGAATGAAGAAGGTGGTAGATACAAGATCCCAATAAAGTAGCCAAAAAGTACACCAACATACTATTCTCTTTTTAAAGTATTTTGTTGCTTGGTACTGTTGTACATTGGTAAAATGACTTTTAGTTATTCTCATTCCCTACTCCCCTCTATCATGTCACTCCCTCTCTCACTGAAGCAACAACAGCCCTTTACCACTCATGGTTTTGTTTGATTGGGAGTTTCTTGGGTTTTGGTTTTTCATTTGTTGTGTGTGTGTTTGTTTGTTTGTTTGTTTGTTTTGCATGTTTGACCTACTGAATTTAATTAGAGTTTTTAATCTGAGCAGAGATGGTAATTTATTTATTAGAATAAGGACCACAGATCAGAGGCTACACCATGGAATAAAATGGTACCACCTCTCCCCAAACTGTTAACTACCGAAGTCCTTCAAAAAGAGTTGAAGCCTTGTAAACTTCTCCCTCAACCATGACAAAATGTTGATGGATCCATTCCTCTGTGCATATCTGGTTGGAAAATCATGCCTGCAGAGTTCATAGCCCAATAGCTATATCATATCTAGAAGAATTCTGCACATTTCCTCATGTTCTGGCTCCAAAGGAACAGTAATATAGTCATCCCATATAGGGCCATTGGATATCATCCTTATCTTTGGGACTTTTTTGGTTGTTGTTGTTTGGTGGTTGGGTTTGTGTCTGTTGTTGTTGTTGTTGTTGTTGTTGTTGTTGTTGTTGGGTTTGTTTGAATTTTTGGTTTTAAGGGAGTTGTTTTCTTTTGTTATGTTTTGCTTCACCAGGTTTTATTCTTTATTTGCATCTGGCTATTGTTCTCCTGCATCTGGATTTATTTATACTCATCCTGGCTCTAAGACCTAATAATAGATATTTACTTCCTATTTAAAAAAAATTGATTGATATTTTTTCAAAACACATTTTACCCTAACATGTATCTTCTATATCTCTGGAATTTTAATTGTGAGATTTTTTTTTCAGAAATCAGGGATACCTTAGTTTTTAAATCACCCTCAGTGATCTCATGAAACAACATAACTAGAAGACATAATAACAATTGCTACTACAAAAATCCTAAAATTCAGGGAGAAGCAAATGACCAACAGCAAAATGATTGGTGTGGTATCAACAATTGAGGCAAAGGAAACAGGTGTGGCCTGTTTTATTGACCTAAGCAGATAATGAAGGGAAAATAAATTCATCAGCTAATTAGTTCACCAAAATTCATCGGCCAAACTTGTTGGCAGTTGGTCTTGTACACTGTGTATTCAGATGCTGATTTCTGTGCTCAGAGATCTGCTTACAGTCCAGACACTAACATTGTCATGACTGTTGAACCATCCCCTGTATCAATGTTGTAAGAAATGTTCCCCAATTATCTCTGATTGGTTAATAAAGATCTGATCATCTCACTTGCCAACTGGATATAGATACAGTGCTTTAAGTCATTCTACCACAACATCTACTCCATGTATTAGCTGATGGAGTCCTACAGAACCAGTTGTCATTACTGAATTGGGTCAGCCCTAGACCCTGTTATCCATGAGTTCACCCTAATTCTGGGCAACATCAAGATATTTGAGATGAGTCTCAGTGAGGGTCCAGTATTTATGGTATGTCAGAAAACAGAAACCTTGAACCAGACCAAAGACTGGTTACAATGAATATTTGCATGTCAAGCTGTTTGGACAAAAAAATATATATATGCTGTGTGACACACTGAAGTTTCTAATGTCACTGTAACAAATGAATATTAGATGGAAAGGTGGAAAATATAGGAGAATAAAGTGGTGAATAAGCAGTTGAGAGCAGCAGAACTGGAGATGCAACTGTCCTGATAGAGGTGAGAGAGAACTGTGGTGGACAGGAAAATGTGTCTCTAAGAGGGTGATGTGCAGCAGCATGGAGCTCACACTCTGACTCAGCCCCTGAGCACACTTTCCAGGAGCATGATTACCCTGATTCTGAGCAATGACAGGATGTCCAAGATGAATAATGATTCATTTTCTAGTTTGGACCTCCTGGAAATACCTCTATGATCTGTGCTACTCATGAAGGCCACTTTGGTATCCATGGTCTGCCCCAGGCCATGTTGAAGCTGGAGGTTCATGTAGTGGTCCTACAGCAGCTGTGTTTATGTCCCTAACCAAAGTTATGATGAAAGCCATACAGATGTCCTTGGTCTGTGCTGCAGCCTGAGCCATGTTGATATCCTTAGTCTGGGTCACTGTAGAATGTTATCTTGATGTTTGTAGGCTGAAATTCAGTCAGGGGCCATGTTGATATGAGTGTCTTGTGATGCTACCCCAAACCATGTAAATGTCCTTGGCCTGTGATACAACTGAGGACAGTGATGGTGTCCATGGCCCATGCAGCAATTGAAGACGCTGTTGGTGCCCAGGGTCTGTACTGCCACCACAACCATGCTGAGGTCTATGGCACATGCTGACACTGCTTATGCCAGATACCATATAGATGTCTGTGGCCTACACTGCCACAAAAACCATGTGTCAGTTCATGATCCATGCTCTCACTGACAGTAAAGAGCAAGAATGTTGGGAACAAAATAAAATAAAAGGGGGGCCCAGTGGAAGGCCCAGGAAAAGTGGGGGAAGGGAAAAGATGCCCATGCCCCACCAGAGTTTCTCTGTTCTCCGGTCAGTCAGGCATGGGGAGACTGCCAGGTGCTTTCTACTAGACCCCAGGTGGCCATTGCCTCTAACCCATGCAGTGGGGGGTGGAGAAGGGGCAGCCCCGACAGGGACCCCCCCTACCTTGCTAGCACCCCAGGGTTTCAGGAAAAAGGGAATAGGGAAGAAGTTCCCAACACTGACAAGAGTGTGCAGTGGGCCTTGATGGAGCAGAGCAGAGACTCTATGGTTTAAGAGCTTTATTATAAAAATGCAGGGAGAAAGAGAGAAGGTAAAGAGAGACAGAAAGAGAGAGGGGGGTAGGGAGGGGGAGAGAGAGAGAGAGAGAGAGAGAGAGAGGAGACAAAGAGAAAGGAGAGAGGAGAGAAGACAAAGAGAAAGGGAAGAGGAGAGAGAAGTGTGAGAAGTGAGAGGATAAAGGAGTGAGAGTAAGAGTGAGAGTAAGAGAGACTGGTGGGGGCTGAGAAACCCTTTTATGGTCTTCACTGTTGCTAGGTAACTGGGGAGGAGTTTAGCCTGAAGGTCAGAAGCTTGGGCCATTGCTTATGTGACTACTGACCATGCTTTTCTTCTGGGGGCTGTGGGAGGTGGTACCTTACGCAGGGACTGGAGTTCCAGGAGCATGTCATGTAGGTGAATTATGACCATCGGGGTTCAGACCTCAGCTCGACTGGAGACCAGCCTGCAACTCCCCACACAAGAAAGCTAGTTTAGCTATGGTATTGATGACTTCAGATTCACAGGTTCTCTGGGTCCAGCCTCAACACAGGATCTGAGTTCTCAACTGGAAGCAGGGATACCTGGAAGGCACATAATAAACACGCAGAGACAACTTTAACAGGTACAAACTGACAGACAAATGTCAAGGCTTGAGGTTGCTTTTTCTCTCTGTCTCTTTGTCTGTCTCTGTCTCTCTGTCTCTCTGTCTCTCTGTCTCTCTGTCTCTCTCTCTCTCTCTCTCTCTCTCCCTCCCTCTCTCTCTCTCTGCCTCTCTCTGTATCTTCTGTCTCTCTGTCTCTCTTTCTGCTCCCTCAACACCTGAGCTGCATGCACTTTGCACTCTTCTGTGCACTCTGCTTTCTCCTGGGAGCTTTTCTTTTCTCAAACTCCCACACTCCTACACACCTCTGTGCACTCCCCTTTCACTCACACACACACACTCTCTTCACATTCTCTCTCACACCACACTCCACACTCCCTCATCTTTAATTTACTCCCATCTTTTATTGTTACTCCAAAAGCAAGTAGAAAAAGGACATTGTATAATCATTGCCAAATCAAATTCAAAAGAATAACCATATTCCACAAAGAATTAAGAATTGCAATTGTTCTGCCAAAGTTTCAAGCTTCCCCTATTCCCAGGTCTATAGCCATACTAATAATAATTTCAAACTTATCATTATTTAAACTTTAATCTTGGACTTACTTTACTTCAGAGCTCAGAGCCTCGAGGTCAGCTACATGCATTTTCCTGTGAATCTCTAATGATAAATGACATGGGCAAAGCTTCCAGGCAGTGACCAGAAAGATTCAAGTTAACACTTAACTAAGCAGTTCTGCTAGCTTCAGCTTCTGCACATTGCACACAATGACTCTCTTTAAGAGTCCCAATGTTTTGACTTAGTTTTGCTAGAATATAATTTTATGTATTCTATACTTGCTTATTCATACATTTCCAAAGGAGACCAGGAACCACTTCTCAAATGTTGTGCAAAACTCATTTCATAACTTCAATAGCTTTTTCCTTTCTCAGGGCCCCAATGTTGGCTCTGTTTCATTTTCTAATAGTTTCTTCAAACTTTCTTTGCAAGTCAAACAATCCAGAATTACCATTGTGCAGTTATTACATTGTTTCCAAGATGGGAGCCCACAGCATACACCTGGGCCATTAGGACTGTGCTGTGCCCCTGTGACTCACTTTTTAGTTGTTTAAGAATCATTACATCAAGGAAATCTAGTTTCACATAATTCACCAGAGCAGAAGAAAGGAGTAGGAAAATCAGCTATAATTATCAGAATAATTATGCACACCATGGCCAACTGAAAAGCAGTCACGCACAAAAGAAATCTATACAACTGTTGTCCAGGACTAAGGTTAGGAGAAATGAGAACAACTTTTTTTTTTCAAAGAGCTGCCGTTGTGCTACTGAGATATCTCCATCCTGGTCTGCTGTGGGAAATCCCTTATTTCTGATGGCAGATCCCCTGGAGGGATGTGTTTCCTGTTTCTCGGGGTCCAGATGCCATCCTTTTTTACAAAGAGCTGCCTGCCAGGCTTTTAGGATGTCTTCATCTAGGCCTGCTGCAGGCATTCCCTATAATGGTATGCTGTCCCCAGCAACAGCTGAGAAACAGGGACATAGAATACTTCTAAAACAACTCCTACCCCCCGACCCCACCCCAGAAAGCACCCTAGTCAGAAAGCTGCCTGTGGTGCTTGGCCCAGGAAGTGGCACCATTAAGAGGTATGGTCTTGTTGGAATGGGTATGGCCATTGTAGGGGTGGGCTTTGAGAACCTTCTCCTAGCTGCCTGGAAAGAGTCTGCTCCTGGTTTCCTTTGGATGAATGTGTAGAACTCTCAGTTCCTACAACACCATGACTTCCCGGATGCTGCCATGCTTCCCACCATGATGACCTGGACTGAACCTCAGAACCTGTAAGTCAGCCCCAATTAAATGTTTGCCTTTGTAAGTGTTGCCTTGGTCATGACATCTCTTCAGAGTAGTGGAAACCCGAACTAAGACAGAAGTAGGTACCAGGATGTGCGATATTGCTGTGATAGGCCTGACCATGCTTTTGTTTGGAAAAATGTGGATTTGGGGACTTTGGATTTAGAAAGCAGAGGAATTAAGTGAGGCATAATGAGCTATCCTAGTAGGAATATGGAAGACTTTGTTGCTGAGGATGATTCGAACTGTGGAATCCTGGCTCTAGAGATTTCAGAGAAGAATTTTAGTATTTGGCTGAGAGACTATACATGGGATATTTTGATGAAGAATGTGGCTGTTTTTTGCCCTTATCTTAAGATTATGCCTGAGGCTAAGGTAAAGAGAATCAAATTAATTGAATTTACAAAGGAGGACTCAAAAAAAACTCAGTTTAGACACTGTTCTGTGATTTACTCTCATAAAGAGCATTTTGATGAACCATAGCAAGCTTAGAAAGGAAAAATACAAAAATGTATGGTTCAAAAATTAAAGGGGCACCAGGAAGTAGAACGGAGATGAATCTTATGTTCACAGACAAACATATTAAGAGAATGGTGACCTCTAACAAGATCCCACCCTGCTAAGATTATTGTCTATGCTTTTGAAGTTGAACAAGGGTCTTGGTTATTGTTTTCTTTTTTCATTGTAGAAGAAATTTTTTTATTAATCATTCCATTCGTTTACTTCTCAAATGATATCCTACTTCCTAGTTACCCCTCCACAAACCTCTGATCCCACATCTGCCCTCTCTTCCCTCCACTTTGACACTATGAGGGTCTTCCCAAACCCACTCACCCTCTCCTGCCCCACCACTCCAGCATCCCCCTACACTGGGGCATCAAACCTCCACAGGACCAATGACCTCCCCTCCCATTGATGTCAGACACAGCCATACCCTGCTACATATGTATCTGGAGCCATGGATCATTCCCTGTAAATTCCTTGGTTGGTGGTCTAGTCCCTGGGAGCACTGGGTGCTCTGGTCAGGAAATGTTGTTCTTCCTATGGGGTTATAAACTCCCTCTGTTCCTCCAGTCCTTCTGCCAGCTCCCCAACCAGGGTCCTTGAGCTCAGTCTGACAATTGGCTCCAAGCCTCCACATCTACATTGGTCAGATACTAGATGAAACTCCCAAGAAACAGCCACAACAAGATCCTGTCACCAGGCTTCTCTTGGCAACTGCAACAGTGTTGTTTGGTGTTTGCAGACAGGATGGATCCCCAGGTGGGGCAGTCCTCAAATGGCCCTTCCTTCAGTCTCTGCTCCATTTTTGTTTCTCTGATTTTCTTTGGAATATTTCTGAGTTAAACACTTTGAGATAGGTGGGTAGCCTCATCCCTCAACAGGGATCTACTGGAGGTGGTCTCTACAGGTTCTATCACCCCTTCTCTGCTCATTTCAGCTAAAGTCATCCCCATTGGGTCCTGGGAGCCTCTCGTTTCCCAGGAGTCTGGAACCCTCCGGTGGCTATCCCCAGTTCCTCATCTACCACTGCTACATATTTTTATTCAATTTCCTGACCCTCTGTACCTCTCTATCATCCCCTCCAGTACCTGATACTGCTACCCTTATTCCCTCAACTCCTCTCTCCCTCCAAGGTTTCCCCTCCCTTGACCTACCATGATCATCCTGTTGCCCCATCAATGCAAGACTGAATCCTCACCCTGGTCTTCCTTCCTCTTAAGTTCCATATGATCTGTGGGTTGTGTTATGGGCACTGTGAGATTTTGGACTAATATCCACTTATCAATAAGTACATACCATTTTTTGTGTCTGGGTTACCTCATTCGTGATAATATTTTTGAGTTCAATGAATTTGCATAAGAATTTCATGAACTCATTGTTTTTAATAGCTGAGTAGTATTCCATTGTGTAAATGTACCACATTTTCTGTATTCATTATTTTTTGAGGGACATCTGGGTTGTTTCCAACTTCTGGCTATTATAAATAAGGCTGCTATGAACATACTGGAGCATGTGTCCTTGTTATATGTTGGAGCATCTTTTGGGTATGTCTCCAGTAGTGGTATAGCTGGGTCTTCAGGTAGAACAATTTACTCAGAAACCACCAGATTGATTTCCAAAGTGGTTTTACTAGCTTGCAGTCCCACAAGCAATGGAGGATTGTTCCTCTTTCTCCACATCCTTACCAGAATTCTGATGGGGTAAGGTAGAATCTTAGGGACAGTTTGATTTGCATTTCAATGATGACTAAGGATATCGAACATTTTTTATTGGATATTTTCTTTATTTACATTTCAAATGTTTTCCCCTTGCCAGGTCTCCACTTCAGAAACTCCCTAACCCATTTCCCCCTCCTCCTGCCTTTATGAGGGTGCTTCCACACCCACCCACTCCCATTTTCCTGCTCTGGCATTCCCCTACACTGGGACATTGAACACCCTCAGACCCAAGGGCCTCTCCTCTCACTGATGTCCTATAACTTCTGCCACATATGCGGCTAGTGCCATGG
Organism: Mus pahari; assembly: GCF_900095145.1. Lineage (NCBI taxonomy): Eukaryota > Metazoa > Chordata > Mammalia > Rodentia > Muridae > Mus > Mus pahari. The sequence goes on from NC_034592.1 coordinate 24,461,738, forward strand.
GTTCCTCCATGTGTATTCTTTGGTTGGTGGTCCAGTCCCCAGGAGCTCCAGAGGTCTGGCCTATTGACACTGTTGATCCTTTTATGGGGCTGAAAAGCTCCTCAGCTCCTTCAGTCCCTTCTCCAACTCCTCTACTGGTGACCCCAATGCTCAGTCCAATGGTTAGCTGAGGGCATCTGCCCCTGCATTTGTCAGGCTCTAGCAGAGCCTCTAAGGAGCCAGCCATATCAGGCTTCCATCAGCAAGCACTTCCTGGCATCCACAATAGTGTCCTAGTTTGGTGGCTGTACCACCTGGCTATATGCATGAAATGGATACCCAGGTGGAGAAGTGTCTGGATGGCCTTTCCTTCAGTCTCTGCTCCACACTTTGTCTCCATATTTCTTCCTGTGAGTATTTTGTTCACCCTTCTAAGAAGCATTAAAGAATCCACATTTTGTTCTTCCTTCTTCTTAGGCTCCATATGGTCTGTGAATTGAATCTTGGGTATTCCGAACTTTTGGGCTAGTATCCACTTATCAGTGAGTACATAACATGTGTGTTCTTTGTGACTGAGTTACCTAACTCAGAATGATATTTTCAAGTTCCATCCATTTGCCTGAAAATTCCATAAAGTCACTGTTTTTAATAACTGAGTAGTATCCCATTGTGTAAATGTATCACATTTTCTGTATCCATTCCTCTGGGTTGTTTCCAGATTGTGGCTATTATAAATATGGGTGTTATGAACATAGTGGAACATGGGTACTTATTACATGTTGGAGCATCTTCTAGGTGTATGCCCAGGAGAGGTATATCTGGGTCATCAGGTAGTATTATGTCCAATTTTTTGAGGAATTGCCAGACTGATTTCTAGAGTGATTGTATTACCTTGCAACCCCACCAACAATGGAGAAGTGTTCCTCATTTTCCACATCCTCACCAGCATCTGCTGTCACCTGAGATTTTGATCTTAGCCATTCTGACTGGTGTGAGGTAGAATCTCAGACTTGTTTTGATTTGTATTTCCCTAATGACTAAGAATGTTGAACATTTCTTTAGGTGCTTCTTAGCCATTCAAGTTTCCTCAGTTGAGGCTTCTCTGTTTAGCTCTGATCCCTACTTTTAAATAGGGTTATTTGGTTCTCTGCCATCTAATTTCTGGAGTTCTTGTATATTTTGGATGTTAGCCCTCTATCAAATGTAGGGTTGGTAAAGAATTTTTTCCAACGTATTGGTTGCAGTTTTGTCCTATTGAGTGTTTCCTTTGCCTTACATAAGCTTTGCAATTTTATGAGGTCCCATTTGTTGACCATAACGCATTGGTGTTCTGTTCAGGAAATTTTCCCTTATGCCCATGTGTTCAAGGCTCTTCCCCATTTTCTCTTCTGTTAGATTCAGTGTTTCTGGTTTATGTGGAGGACCTTGATCCACTTAGACTTGAGCTTTGTACAAGGAGATAAGATTGGATCAATTTGCATTTTTCTATGTGCTGACCACCAGTTGAACCAACACCATTGGTTGAAAATGCTGCCTTTTTCCCACTGGATGGTTTTAGGTTCTATGTCAAAGATCAAGTGACCATAGATGTTTGAGTTCATTTCTGAGTCTTTAGTTCTATTCCACTGATCTACCTGCCTGTCACTATAACAATACTATGTGGTTTTTAATCACTATTGCTCTATAGTATAGCTCAAGATCAGGGTTTCATCTCCAGGGTTGTCTCTCTTTGTGTTTTCTTTAATTTTTCTATTTCAATTTTTAGATCCCAGATAGCTTTGTTCAATTCCTTCACCTGTTTCCTGTATTTCTTCAAAGGATTTATGTGTTTCATCTTTAAGGGTTTCTATTTGTTTACCTGTGATCTCCTGTATTTCTTTAAAGGAGTTATTTATGTCCTTCTTAAAGTCCTCTATCATCTTCATGAAATGAGAATTTAGATCTGAATCTTACTTTACAGGTGAGTTGATTGTATCCAGGGCTTGCTGTGGTGGAAGAACTGGATTCTGATGTTGCCAAATAGTATTGGGTTCTGGTGCTTATGTTTTTGTACTTGCCTTTCACCATCTGATTATCTCTGGTGTTAACTTGCATTGCTGTCTCTGACTGGAGTATGTCCCTCATGTGAAACTGTGATCCTGTGATCTTGGATGTTTCAGGACCCCTGTGGGGTTGAATTGCAACTGGAGTGGGTGCTGAATGGATTGGCATTCAGAACAGGGGCTCTGCTCTCAGCACAGGTGCAAACTGGAAGGATCGAGGGTCTCTGGCTAGGTGGGGTATCTGCCTCATGAGGTCCCAGGGATCCCAGTTACTCCAAGTATTGGCACAGAGTTTGGGGTCTTACCTGTGATCCTAGATGTGTCAGAACATCTGAGAAGTCAAACTATGGCTGGGGTGTGTGCTGAGTGGGAGGGGATCCAGAGCAGAGGCTCTGCTCAGGTAAAAGTGGAAGGAGCACAGGTTTCTGTGGTTATTGTTTTTATTTGAAATTTTAACCTGAAACAAACTACAATCCAGAAGCAGAGAGTGTAGAAGTCCAGCAGGCACAGAGAACTGGCTACCTGAAAGGGAGACTGGAAAAGAAAAAGGACAGGTAGGGGAGAGAAGGATGAAGCCAAGACTAAGTTTTCTGATCAAGGCTCAAAGTTTAATTTTCAGCTCTATGTTTATATAGAGAAAAACCACAGACCCATCCTTTGTTTCAGCTGGATTATGTTGCTTTGTTACAGCTGGATTATGTTGCAAAGCAAGCTCAGCAGGCAGTCTGCTCCTGCAGGAAATTGCAGGTGCAGCAAGACAGAAGACTCCACCTAGGTCAGCTAGGTCAGTGGAAGACCAACTGTGGCAAACAATTAAGGTATATTTAGCCCAATCAAGGTTGGGGGAAGGGCACAATTTCCTCTTTTTTGTTTTTGGCTTTGTTTTGTTTTGTTTTGTTTGTTTTTTAAGAAGAGCTGGACTGGAGCACAAGATTTACTTATTTTCCATGATCCTGTCTAGGGAATAGAGTACCTAGGCACCTATGCCTACCTTAGGCCCATGTCTATATTGCTCCTTCTTACCCATTGTGGAGGGCAAAGATATCTTTTTGGTGTTTTTCTTAGTCTTAGGTCAATAGGGTCTCAAGAACATGGTTGCCCATCCTTGACTACCAACCTTCAAAAGCACACTCTTTCCCATTCAGACAAAAAACCATGAAGGACATATGAATATGCACTCAATGCATTTCTTCATAGCAATGAGTAACTGCCATGGTGAATAGCTGAACTTGCTGATAGTGATCCTGTGTGAAGTCAACCAATCTGCTTAAGATACAAAGTCTAAAAGTTAAAAGCAACAAGCTTAAAGTAAGAAATTAAACTTGTCTGCTGGAATGTCCCAGGTATTCAATTCAGCTACTAATTGGCAAAGATCATATACAAAGTCTGGCCACCAGGTATATAGTGGGTGGATTTGAGAATGACACCCGCTCTCCAATAAGAGTGGCGACTATACTCCAAGTTAACTCAGTTGACTGATAGGGATTTTGAGCCATCTTTATCATTAGAAGGCTCAGGATCTGTGTGCACTTGCCAAACCAATCTTTCAGGCAGCTATCGGGCTTCATTTTCTTTTCGTGAAAAAACACAGACAGAACATAGCCCCCATATTAAATACCTGATCAGGATCATGCCATATGCCAGTAAGTGGATTCCTCTATTTCACCTAGGCATAAGTATGCCAAGTTGTAGGGTGCCATAGACACTCAGCAAAGAGTTCCTTGGCATCCAAATTTTAATTTTTTAAATAAAAAGAGCATGATTCAAATAATGTGGTGTATGGGATTATAATTCCCCCTTTTATTTTTTAATGAAGATATTATTTTAAAGTTTCACAATACCGTGTCCGTGAGAATTATAAGAATCTTAGTAATGTGGGTAATATTAAATTGTCAAGTGCTTAACTGCAAATAGCCAGTTTCATTATCTGTTTTAATCTGATTTGGAACACCCAGCATAGAGAAACAATGTAGGCAATGAGTAATTACATTTTTAGTTGCTTCTCCTGTTAAAGCAATTATAACTAAGAAGCCTGAAAAGATACATATTTTAATTTTCTAAAATCAGAAATATGAGTGACATCCATTTACCATAACTGATTAGGTATAAGTCCTCGAGGACTAACACCATTTTGTGGCACAGGTAGAGATTGAGGACATTGAGGACAAGTCTTTACAATTTGACTTGGACACTCTCTAAAAACACCAAATTGTTGTCTAAAGCTATTACTATTTTGATGATGTAAAGAATGAGATTATATGGCCAATTGTTCCTGTGTAAGGCCTATAATCTGCCTGGTATACAAATCTGCTGTGGCATTGCCCTAAAGGCTCTGTCCAGGCAATCCAGTATGAGCTCTTAAATGTCCAAAGACAGTCCTTTAAAGGGGCAGTATTTTCTCTTAACTAGCTATATTTGCATAAATAATTGCAAAATTTGAGAATTAACAGTATCTAAAATTAACAATTCCAAGCAATCATAAGCCATAATCTATATATTGGCTATCAGTATACAAATTAAAAGCTTGATTTTTCAACATTTCAAAAACAGTGGCTACAGCACATAATTAAATTATTTGTGCTGAAGTGGAGAGAAACTCATGAGAATAAGCATGTGATCCAATCACATGTGTTTCTCTCCCATAAATGCAGTAGATGTATTCATTATTGGATGCATACATAAATTTGCAGGGAATACAAAATCATGCATAGAAGCAAATTGTAACAACTTGTCTTTTGGATTATGAGTATCAAACTTTTTGCCTAAAAAGTTTGCCATGCAATAGGCGAAATATCAGTATTCTGAATTAACCAATTTAATTGCTGTTTGAAATAAGGAATAAATATTTCATCACATTCTCTTTTCTTTTAATTTTTTTATTATTATTTTCTTTATTTACATTTCAAATGTTATCCCAAAAGTTCCCTATACCCCCCCACCCCTGCTCCCCTACCCACCCACTCCCAGTATTTGGCCCAGAGCTACCCTTGTGCTGGGACATAAAAAGTTTGCAAGACCAAGGGGTCTCTCTTCCCAGTGATGGCCATCTTCTGCTACATATGCAGCTAGAGACATGAGCTCTGAGGGTACTGGTTAGTTCATATTGTTTTTCCACCTATAGGGTTGCAGACCCCGTCAGCTCCTTGGGTACTTTCTCTAGGTCCTCCATTGGGGACCCTGTGTTCCATCCAATAGCTGGCTGTGAG